>NC_134490.1:18776747-18824974 GCF_040206685.1 Ascaphus truei | reverse complement strand
GTATATGTGAAAAAAGAGAGAATAACAGGAATAGTGCAATGCAGTGAAAAATACACGGAGTGACTGTGTAATAACCCACTCACATGTTTCGCGAGGGATTCAAGCGATGCGGTTATCCAACTTCCTTGTTCTTTAAAGATGGCGCCTGCGGTCATCCAATAAGACATTGCAATATCATACATTACGGCTTCCTATTGGCCCGTGCTGTGGTAGCCATTTTGTGTTCCCAGAATGGGAGGAAATCGGCACCTAAAACAGTAAGTACCAGGAAACGGAGGTGTTTAGCTCTTGCAACTCCCTGGTTCAGATCATGTTATAAAAAAATCAATTAAAACCAACCCCCACAAAAAAATCGAGCAGCCGGGGTTTCTGCTTTAACATTGTTACGCGAGATGGGTAAAAACATATAGGGATTGAAAGTGTCAACCCTCTACCTACGTGATCAAAAATGATTTAGTGGCCTCATCGTTTTGCGTTACCTTGTGATTAATTAAGTTGCAATTCTGCAAAAATACTTTTCGGGCTTGAAAATGTCTTAACTTCTCCCTTCTTAACTTGATCACAAACATTACTTCATTGTATAATCCTATGGTTATTTTGTGTGTTATTTTATTTATTTATAAAATGTTTTACCAGGAAGTAATACATTGAGAGTTACCTCTCGTTTTCAAGTATGTCCTGGGCACAGCGTTATGATGACAGATACATGGTTACAAATACATGGTTACATTAAGTGATCAGGGTTATACACTATATACAAGACATTGCATGCACAGGAAAGAGTGGATGTTATATATACTCTGTCCTAGATTGTCTATATTGTTGATATCTCTTTTCTTTCTGTCTTTTCATAATGTAATTGCTGAAAGAATCTTTCCCTGGAAAATTGCCCAAAATGATACCAAGTCAAACACTTTTTAAGGGGACGATTGAAGATTCCTTGTCTGATGAATTAAAAAAAAAAGTTGCTATACCTCGACCATAGTCACCGGCGCTTTGGAAATGTAGTTGTCAGGTTTCATCAGTTAGGTTTGAGCTCCTATTTAGCTCCTAATAAAAGCGGTGTGCTTTGTGTATTCCATGAGGAACCGAGCGACAAATACAGTGACATCGTGGGCAGGGCAGATGGAAAGGGCAAATATTTTGCAAGTACAAATTTTAAGTTAATGGTGCCCTCTGCCATTTATAACTGCTGATCCCTAATGTCAACACCTGATGCTCTTTAACCACGCTAGACAAAGTCACTAACACACACACACTCATGCACACGCACGACTACACAAATGTTAACACACAAACACTGACACACATCCATGGCACTGATACACATCACCCCAACACAGATACTGACACACAGATTTGCACTCGCACATTTACAAACATGCTTACATACTGCTATATACTGCTATACAGGCATACCCCGGTTTAAGGGCACTCACTTTAAGTACACTCGCGAGTAAGGACATATCGCCCAATAAGCAGCTCACGCATGCGCCTGTCAGCACGTCCTGAACAGCAATACCGGCTCACTACCTGTACTGAAGCTGTGCGCAAGCGGGAAGACTATAGAGCCTGTTACAAATGCGTTATTTACATCAGTTATGCACGTACTGTATATGACGATTGCAGTACAGTACATGCATCAATAAGTGGGGAAAAGGTAGTGCTTCACTTTAAGTACATTTTCCCTTTACATACATGCTCTGGACCCATTGCGTACGTTAATGCGGGGTATGCCTGTATACTGTTTAAATGGTAAATGAGTGCTACCCCTCCATGCCAAGCCTTGTGTCTAGGCATCATTCCCCCCCAGGATAACAACTCTATGGAAGCTTCATACATCGGCCTATCTTGTTCAATAATATAGCTTTGTTGTGGTGAAGGTGGAAAAGTTCGATCTTGACAAGATGGATGGAAGAGAAATGGGAGCTGGATGCTTCTGAGAGGTGTTAACTGCCCTTGGATAAAGACACAGCCGCATCTTCAGATCTCCATTACGTATTTTGCTCATAATGTTGCTATTTCGGTCTGAATGTCACCTATAAAACCAGAGGTCTCGCTCTCCCAGGGTGCTGTAAATAGAAGCCTCACTAGATAATCTTTGATTTATAGACCAGCAGGGCTAGGGGTTTAGAGTCAGTCTGCAATCTGCCAGGGGGGCTTTCCAGCCAAGAAACTGTGCACTCGGTTGGCAGTACATTGGGGAATTTGTGTGTGTCCAGTAGCAGGGCGGTGGGAATGACTTAACCCCTGGACTGCCAAAGGAGTCTGCAACACATGGCTGTGCTATGAATTACATTGGTCCAGTGGTTTTTTTATACACACAAATTACCATCCTCTATTTCAAACACCTCATTGTAAAATAGTCCAAGTCCATCTTTTGTGGCCAAGTATTAATAAAACCTATTACTGCGAGATACTTATCAAGTCCTAATCACTGCCACTTTGGAATCAACCATCGATTGTGAGGTCTCTGTTAAACATATCATATTGTGATTGGAATGTTAGGCTGCGCTTATAGTGCTGGCGACGGCGACGCGACCGATGATGTCACCCGTCGCCACCAGCAAAAGTTGTAATTTGATTTGAAGCCACTGTCGCCAGCGACGTCACCAAAGGGGGCGGGCCACGGTCCCTGATTGGTTTAGAGACAGTCACATGTGACGACTATCTCTAAAAAATGAAATAGACCCGGCTTCCAAATTTTCAGACGCTCCGTCGCTCCGTCACCCTTACTATAAGCGCTGGCGACGGAGTCAATTGATTTGTTTTGGAGCGACGTCGCCGTCGCAAGGCACTAGGAGTGCAGCCTTAAGCGCGTAGATAGTGTGTTACATTCACGAGTGCTTTCCTTGGAATTTCTGCCGGCGGTTATACTTTTTATTGCTCTGATAAGAGATTTCGTACTTACCTTTTCAAGTCCCCAATAATCTCTTCTGCTGATGTTTTAATATGGGTAAAACATAGGGGCAGATCCCCAGAGCTCCAGTCATTTTGACCTAATAATGTTGCATTCCCGATTTAGGGAAAGGACGTTATTTTTCTTCTTATCAACGTGTATCCTCAAAGCAAATGAGATGCAAAAATAATGTCCGTTCGTCAAAGTACCAGCGCCCTAATGCACGGCGCATGCGCATTGGTCAAACTTTAAGGGGCGTTATTAAGGCAGCGCTATTAACGGAGATTTTCATGTGTGTTATCAAACACTAGTGCAAATCTTGTTATAATATTGAGAAATGTATCATTTTTACACTTATTAACTTTTCACTTAATTATATGGTATATAATGTAATAATGACTATCAAATACAGGTAGTCCTCGCTGTCCAACGTTTCACTTTACAACGAATGGCATATCCAACGCAACCCTAAGGGCCGTTTTTCGACGCCGGAATGCGTTATCCAATGCTCACCGCCACTGATTAACATGGGGCTCACTTTACAACGGTTTCACTATCTAACGCTGCTTCCAGAACGGATTCCGTTGGATAACCGAGAACTGCCTGTATATTCCTTGTCTCCATAGGCCCTCCAGCGTGGGGCATTAACCCTTTAGCACCCTGCTTTGCCAGCTAACTCCACTGCTACTTAGATAGCCTTTATAGTGTTGATGTATACCTTTAAGGTTCAGACCCTTATCATCCAGTTTCCCTGTTACTCACTTAGGGTTAGTTGGTCTGAGTCCTGTGCCTCACAGCATACCTTCATTCTGTTGGGATATTCAGCGATAGCTGGTCACTGTGTCTCCCAGGGACATTGTTGCAGGGTTTAGGGAAGTACAAAGTGACTACGGTCTACCTGGGAACGGGCCTGTAGAAGGGGTTTCTATACCCCGAAACGTGACGTTGCCCCCCTTGCCCTGGACTTTTAACTCCCCGTGTGTTCCCTGTCCTTGTCCCTGCCCTAGCACATAGTGCTTTCTTTTTTGGTCCTTGTTTGACCATTTTTTGCATCATTCATGTACCATTAAATACTTACTTTTGGCTGATCCATTTACTGTCTGTTCTTTCCGTTTGAGTGCTGGGAATATTTGTGGTTTATTGATTATTTGGGAGGAATCAGGGTCCTCCTTGTTCCCGTCTTGCACCTATTATTTCACTTTATACAGAGTTTTGTGTGCTGTCTAATACTGTTTGTAAAGTTTATGATGTGTTTCAGACACATATGATCCACAATATATATATATATATAAATGGAAATACAACTGTAAGCTCATCTGCATGTCTTAGGCAGGTCTGCAACTCCGCCTTTCACCATTATCACCCAGCACACAGCACTTCCACTGCAGCAAGGGATTCTGGGAAATGACATGCAAATGAGCACACAGTGCCACTTTTTGCTTCAAAAACCATTTTTAACATGGTTCCCTATAGGCTTAAGCTTGCTGCATGGTCACAGCTTTGAGCACAGCCAGGGTTAAGGTGCATACCCAGAAAACCCGCCCACAGACAGCTGTTTCGACCTTAATGGGTCTCATCAGTGTGGGGTTGGTTAACTGGGTATATATATATATATATATATATATATATATATATATATATATATATATATATATATATATATAACGGAAATAGCCGTGTTAGTCCAGTTGCGATAGTGCAGAATAAATGAGTTCTTCAGTATTAGGTGATACCTTTTTTATTTGGACTAAATTGTTAGTCCAAATAAAAAAGGTATCACCTAATAGTGAAATAGTGAAGAACTCATTTATTCTGCACTATATATATAGTACAGAATAAATATATATATGTGTGTGTGTGTGTGTCACGTAACTTTTTGTAATGAAAGGGTTAATTCCTATTCTCATGGCATTGCTTTTAGGCTGTTCCAAGGAACAACGCAACGATAAGCAGGGTCTGGATGTGAGTAAGGGCGGCTTTTGGAAGGTGCTAAATATCGTAGCGCTATTCCCACGCGCTGACATGAACGGGTGGTGTGAGGATCTCCGTTGTTAGGGAAACTGCTCACGATATGGAGAAGTCCGACCTCCGTTCAAATGTATCCATCCGTTATTTGTAAGGATAATGCCGGTACATCGCTACGCTAAGCACGTTTGGGGATACGCATTACAGATATGGATATGTTAAATTGACATTAACGGAGCGTTAAAAAATGAGCGACCTTCTGAAGATCTACCCTATAGTTTTTTAAACATATGCAAATAGTTGTCTCTTAATGCTGGTGTTTATATCCCTTTGATGTCAATCAGTGATAAAACACAGTGGATGTTTTTTTCCCAACAAAGTGCTAGAGTCAGTATCGATTGTTAATGGAAATTGAGGTGCGTGGGCCATAATGATCAATAATGGCTTTTGAGTAAACCATATATTATGCAATGATGTGGTCCTTCTTAAGATGGCTGCCTGCAAGAGGTTCTTCCTCTGTGAACACCCACACTGTACATAGCTACTGTACTGCATTAATATGAAGGGAGGGGATAACGGTTTAAAGCAGGAAAAGACGTGGAAAAGGAAAATGTGTATATTCAAAATCAGGAAGAGAGAATAATACACCAGAAGGGCCAGGCAGGGAAAGGGTTAAAATATGGGTTTCAAGCTATTAACATACTGGAAAACCTTCTGAAAATACTGTAAGAATGCAGGTTTAGGATGTGACGCCATCTACATCCATCCTGCTCGATCGGAGTAATAACAATGTATTTCTTTATAGATTGCAAGCTCTTTGGACCTGAAATTCCGATTTCATATTGTTATGAAACGTGTCTTTGTATCAGTGTTGTGTAATGCTATTGATCTAATGCTGCTTCCCATATTATAAAGAGCTGAGTACAGAGACATCGTTACATAATAGTAACGTAATAATATTACTAAATGGCTTCACTAGACCAAATTAACTAATGGTATTCACAAGCTGCCTTCGGTCTACACGTGGGGTTGTGCAGTTAGTGAGGGGTTGTGCAGTTAGTGAGGGGTTGTGTAGGTAGTGAGGGGTTGTGAAATTAGTGAGGAGTTGTGTAGTTAGTGATGGATTGTGTAGTTGTTGAGGGGTTGTGTAGTTAGTGAGAGGTTGTGTAGTTAGTGTGGGGTTGTGTAGTTAGTGTGGGGTTGTGGAGTTAGTGAGGGGTTGTGTGGTTATTGAGGGGCTGTGCAGTTAGTGAGGAGTTGTGTAGTTCGTGATGGATTGTGTAGTTGGTGAGGGGTTGTGTAGTTTGTGATGGGTTGTGTAATTAGTGAGGGGTTGTGTAGTTATTGCGGGGTTGTGCAATTAGTGAGGGGTTGTGTAGTTAGTGCGGCGTTGTGTAGTTATTGAGGGGTTGTGTAGTTATTGAGGGGTTTTGTAGTTAGTGAGGTGTTGTGTAGTTAGTGATGGGTTGTGTAGTTAGTAAGGGGTTGTGTAGTTAGTGAGGGGTTGTGTAGTTAGTGCGGGGTTGTGTAGTTAATGCAGGGTTGTGTAATTAGTGAGGTGATTGTGTAGTTAGTGCGGGGTTGTGTAGTTAATGAGGGGTTGTGTAATTAGTCAGGGGTTGTGTAGTTAGTGCAGGGTTGTGAAGTTATTGAGGGGTTGTGTAGTTAGTGCGAGGCTATGTAGTTATCGAGGGGTTGTGTAGCTGTTGAGGGGTTGTGTAGTTATTGAGGGGTTGTTTAGTTAGTGATGGATTGTACAAAAAACAAGATAGGTAGCGCTAACTAGACTGTTGATGGAAATATGGTGACTAATTCAACATATAATATAAATATATAACACATATGTGACTAACAAAACTCAGCCTTATATAAATGGTAGAAATATATAAGTGGCTGCCGCTGATACAAGTCTGACCCCCTGGTCAGATAGTGACTAGATGGAACGGAAATATTGTATCTAAGGCGCCTAACATACAATTATATGTAAAAAAGGATATAAACAGCCGAGCTTGGTAGAGATGCAGATCTCAAGGTGTCTCCAAGTGAGGTAGTAGGTGCTTAAAAAGAATAAAAAAAAGTGCATAGCATAATACTGAATAATACACATGACACACAAAACATACAAAACATATAACAATGCTTTTTATATGTTTTGTGTGTCATGTGTATTATTCAGTATTATGCTATGCACTTTTTTTTATTCTTTTTAAGCACCTACTACCTCACTTGGAGACACCTTGAGATCTGCACCTCTACCAAGCTCGGCTGTTTATATCCTTTTTTACATATAATTGTATGTTAGGCGCCTTAGATACATATTTCCGTTCCATCTAGTGATGGATTGTGTAATTAGTGAGGGGTTGTGTAGTTAGTGCGAGGTTGTGTAGTTAGTGCGGGTTGTGTAGTTAGTGCGGGGTTGTGTAGTTAGTGAGGGGTTGTGTAGTTAGTGCGGGGTTGTGTAGTTAGTGAGGGGTTGTGTAATTAGTGAGGGGTTGTGTAGTTAGTGCGGGTTGGGTAGTTAGTGAGGGGTTGTGTAGTTAGTGAGAGGTTGTGTAGTTAGTATGGGGTTGTGTAGTTAGTGAAGGGTTCTGTAGTTAGTGCAGGGTTGTGTAGTTAGTGAGGGGTTGTGTAGTTAGTGAGGGGTTGTGTAGTTAGTGAAGGGTTGTGTAGTTAGTGAGGGGTTGTGTGGCTGACTTTCTGTGATTCATTCCTCTCAATACTGTTCTGCTTTCTTCCAGCTCTTCCTTTCTGCTGCCACATGGATTTTAACCTTCTGACAGATTCAGAGGCGCGTAGTCCAGCCCTGTCCCTCTCGGACTCTGGGACACCACAGCATGATCACAGCTGCAAGGGGCAAGAGCACAGTGGTAAGTGGAGACCAGGGCTAGTGGCAATAAGGCAGCATTGCACAGAATATGATGTATTGTATGTCTTTATTTATATAGCGCCAAAAGTGTACTCAGCGCTTCACAAAGAATACAGTACAGGGATTTATAATAATACAATAAGTGCAGCAAAATCAGACAATAGGAAAAGAAAATCACTGCCCCGAAGAGCTTACAATCTATTCTTATATTGTGCTTACAGTTCTAACACACAGACCTCCAACACAGGTGCACAAAAGAGCAGGGGCGGCCAACACCAGTTCTCAAGGGCCACCAACAGGTCAGGTTTTCAGGATATCCCTGCTACAGCACAGGTGGCTCAATCAGCGGCTCAGCCACGGATTGAGCCACCTGTGCCGAAGCGGGAATATTCTGAAAACCTGGCTCAGTGGCTCTTGAGGACTGGAGTTGCCCACAAGACTGAGCCACTGATAGATCCACCTGTGCTGTCGCATGGATACCCTGAACCCCTGGCCTCTTGGTGGCCCTTGAGGACTGGCGTTGGCCACCCCTGCAGTAGACTGATGAGGCATGGCTTCGTGGTAAAGGTGTCGGGCAATACTCAGCCACTTGTTCGATCTTGGTAAAATCACTTTGGGCTGGATCCACAGAGCCCCATTAAATCGAGGCTCGTGACATAACCTACTATAGGAACTGACCTTATTTCCCCCGAGGTTAATAAGTATCCTCAAAGCTAATAATATGCACAAAGAATAGCCGTTCTACATCTCGTTAGGCTTAGCGTCATGGTGTTGTGGGATAACCTTGTGGTACCTTCCGATATCGTGACATTAAAACCCATCCAGGACCCTGAAAAGGGAGCTTTTGCTGGAGAGGAAAGAGACTCCTTTTGTAGCGGACCCCTTAACTTATATATCTCCCAAAATGCCTCTTTTGCTTATAATTATCGCTAAGTGCCATTATCGTTAAGGCAATGCAGTTTGATTAAAAGAAAGATGAATGAACATGAAATTATTGGGCTTTGGCTTAACGCAATGTTAGGGTAACATGAGGCTAAATTACTTAACGAAGCCTGGCGAATCTGGGCCGTTATATTGTGGTGGGGTACCACCTCTGGGGTGGCTGCATCTATGGCTCATAGGTATACATGTAATTGAAGTGCACTTGGCTCCATGCGTACAAGGAAGGAGTAAAGCTGTATCACTGATTGAGCCACCTGTGCTGAAGCAGAGATATCCTTAAAACCTAACCTGTTGGTTGCCCTTGAGGACCGGAGTTGGCCACTCCCAATCTAGTGGATGAAACAGGATAGATAGATAGCAAGGAACAAGATAAGTACTTGTGGTATGTTCTACTACAATAGATCAGTTGAGTATTAGTGTCAGGGAGCCTGGTGAAATGATGAAATCATCACCTGTATTTAGGGCCCAAAAATTGCAAATATTACACTGGTTAGAAGCTCCAACAGACACCTAAAATGACTGTCCTCGTCAAGAATGTGTATGGAGGGTAGAAGAGTCTTACAAATAGTTACAATAGTTACTTTTAGAAAGATTTATGCTGCAAAAATAGAAAGGGGTAGAACTTACTAAAAAACAAAAACAAACATGTTTTCTTTAAAAAGAAAGTGCTATTGTGAGAGAGTAATGGTTCCCTGGGCATGAAAAGTATTACCATCGAACTTCAATGAGGATGGAGATCACATTCATTGCAGTGTAGTAAAAACACAAAGTACAGGCAGTCCTCGTTTTACAACGCTTCGCTTTACAACGAATGGCTTATCCAACGCTATGCAATGCATACCTATGTTCATTTATACAACGCCAAAACGGCTTATCCAACGCTCTTACGACGCTTTGCAAAGTTGTTTATGTGTATATAATATATATATTATACTATATTATACTATATAATATATTATATTTTTATATTATATTATATATTATATATATATAATACAGTATATGCACTATATAATTTATGTGTGTGCTGCATATCTTATTGTCTGCGTAAAATATTTTGTGTATTTTAGCATTAAAAATGCCTTCAGGAACGGAACCTTTCATTTAAACAGTGTTCCTATGGGAAAACGTGTTTCGCTTTACAACGTTTCGCTATCCAACGCCATTTTGAGTAACGCATTGTGTCGGATAACTGAGGACTGCCTGTACATAAAGCTGTACATAAAGCTGTACATAAAGCTGTACATAAAGCTGTACATAAAGCTGTACATGGCTAATATCTCTACTTTGCAGCTCTTACATTACAGATGTGCAACAGCACCCCCTGGTGTTTATGTCAGATGTAAAAGCGTTGAATATATAGCATAGGACAGTGTTTTTCACCAGGGGTTCCTATGAACCCTTGGGTTCCCCGGGCAGCCCTAAAGGGTTCCCTGCAATTTTTAAGTCATTTGGAAATTGAACCAAATACAGAAGAATTTACAATGCATCTGATCTCAGTCACACTATTAATAATAATAATAATAATAATAGCATGTTCTTGTATAGCACTGCTAGTTTTACGTAGCGCTTTACAGATACATTTTGCAGGCACAGGTCCCTGCCCCGTGGAGCTTACAATCTATGTTTTTGGTGCCTGAGGCACAGGGAGACAAAGTGACTTGCCCAAGGTCACAAGGAGCAAACACCAGGAATTGAACCAGTCAGTGTCAGTCAGCGTCTTTACTCACTGAGCCACTCTTTCTCACTATTAGAGAGGGCTGGGGTTCCTTACAATGTATCCGATCTCAGGCGCGCTATTAGAGAGGGCTGGGGTTCCTTACAATGCATCTGATCTCAGACGTGCTATTAGAGAGGGTTGGGGTTCCTTACAATGCATCTGATCTCAGACACGCTACAAGAGATGGTTGGGGTTCCACAGAATTTCACAATATAATTATAAGGTTCATGAACCAAAAAAATGTTAAATAACACTGGCTTAGGGTCTAAATTAGCTACATTAGGTGTATTGTATTTTATAAAGAGATGCTGACCCAGTGTTTTAGTTTTGAGTTTTGGTTCTGTTTCGGCCTAAACTCTCTTGGTTTTGGTTCTACTTTTGGATTACGAATAAAAATACCTGAAATATAATGGAATTCTATGCAATAATTTTTTTTTTTAAACATTTTTTTATTAAGAAATAATTATATTTTATGTGTACATAAATACACATCTTCATCACAATACAAAGGGTTAAATATATATATATATATATATATATATATATATATATATATATACTGTATATGCTACAATATATGTGTGTACAAACACACACACACACAAATATATATAGATATACAATGCATTTAGATATATCAATATATAAGATAGATTGTGTGTGTATATGTACAGTAAATAAAAATATCACTTGTGAGCACATTCACATGTCTCCGGCCCTGCCTTTCCCCATCACCTCCTAGCATACAGTGCTTCCACTGCAGCCAGGGATTCTGGGAAATGAAATGCAAATAAGCACTCACAGTGAGTCACTTAACTTCTTGTCCATTTGAACATGTACCCCTACAACTACAAGCTTATGCCTGCCACATTACACAGCTTTTCAGCATAGCCCTGGTTTAAAAATATGCATACCCAGTAAACCTACTCACAGACAGCTGTTTCAACCTTTTGGGTTTCATCTGTGTGAGGCTGGTTATACTGACTCTGCAACGTGAAGCTGGAATATATAGCTATTCTCTCTCTCTCTCTCTCTCTCTCATTTTGTTTGTTTCTGGTTGAAACGCTGATCCAATTTTCCACAAAATCAAGGGCAATCTGTTTTTTTTTAAATTGAAAAATCTGACGCTGCGATTTAGTTCCAGTCCGGCCTCAGTTCTGACACTGAAAACCGGTCCCACAAGCTCAGCCACTTATCTCAAAGATGCTGCGTTAAGCAGATCTCTTCTTTAAAAATACAATAATTAGAAGTGATGCTCGTAAAGCAGGAAAGCAAAGCAAGCTCACATAAGTTCGTTTTTTTTTTTATAGGCATCATTGCTAATAGTTGTATTTTTAACAACGAAGCCTTCCCACTTGAAGCTTGAACCTCAGATGTTAATTTTGGGCCTTATGGAAAAAGTACTGGAGATGGCATTTGCCATATTATAAATACCGCTGACAGTAACGTTACCCCCAACACAGAAATATGTGATGAAGAAATCTAGACAAGTATTTTAAATATTGTAAAACGTCATTTGCCGTTGTCCATAGATCTGCTAGCAAAAGCTAAAATGGCACGTTTTCTGTGTGGCTCTTTTATGAAATGATAAAACGTGATATTAATCCATTCACTTATATTTGTAATGGATTTATCCTCATAGGAAACTAGATGGGGATGGGGCAAAGTGTAGCATTCGGTGCCTCTAAACTTGGAAAGTGAACCCCTTGGCTGCCACAGGAGTTATCCTCGCATTTGGTTGATGTCAAACTCGAGTGGTATCTTTAGAGAGCCAAAAACAGGAAGGCAGCGAGCACTCAAAAGGTTTCTTTAGGGGTTTCCAGGAAACAATATGTAACCCATAAAGAAAACTTTGGTGCAAGATACTTTGGAGTGCCGGCTGACTTCCTGTTTTTGTTATATGTATGCTTGGGATCCACTACAGGAAAATACCCCAAATAGAGCATTGGGTGCACCGCACAAGTGAGTTCAAGTACAGTGAGTAGATGAGAGTGTGTGCTCAACCCAAAAACTCACTGTCTTAAGAAAGCCCCATACTCTGTCCATAAGAGGCTAGGCATGGGACGGTGGGTTTAGAGCAGGGGGGCGCAGGATTTTCTAAGGAGGCGCGGCGGCTGCAAAGGCCCAGCGCTTTTCCCCAAGGCATTTAAATGAAATGCCGGGGGAGGCGTGAGGTCTCTGTAACTTCTCTTACCCGCTCAAAGCCGGCTCTTCGGCGTCGCCATGCGGCATCAAATTACACGACAGGGTCAAATGGCAACATGTTGCCATGGCAATGTAACTTCACATGACGTTGTGATGTCATATGATGCCACCGAAGCCACAGAGCAGGTAAGGAGGGGGAGGTGAGGCGAGCTGAAATGTTTGCGTACCCCTGGTTTACAGTACTGCTCACAGTATAGTACTGCTTACCTTAATTATTCCATTCAAACAGGTAACCATGCATACGAATGGATATACTAGAAATACATTATCCCCTATGCTGCAGAATATACCGCAAAACATAGGAGGTGCTCAGGAAGTGTTCTGTGGAATTAGACTGTTTGGTATTTTTTTTTAAATCCCAATGAAATCCCATGCTTGGAGCCAGAATACTAGTAATACTGTACAGCAAGGCCAGGTAGCAGCTGGCATGAAGAGAAAATGCAATCGTTAATTTAGCATATGCTGATTGCCACATACTGTATGTGTTAACCAGAGGCCTCAGGAAATGGTGATGTATTTGTCACAATACAAAGTAGACTCTGAATAGACAAATTGACTACTACAGCTAATAGACTTTAAAGGCTCGACATTTAGGCTTGCCAGAGAATGGCCAGCAGCTACTCTACCCCCTATTAATATCCATTATTTCCAGCCAATTGTCCTGTATTTATTGTCTGGTATAAAAAAAGGTTGTTATAATCCTCCTCTTTCGCAAAACGATTATGACATCACCAAAACTGTCACTTACCCTTCCTGGTAATGTCTTTCATCTTTACTGTAAATCGTTTTGCACTCTTTGAATGATCATCAGTGATTGCTAACAGTTTAGCTAATAATCCCTAATATCTATAAAGTAGCCAGTTAAACTTAATTCATAACTATTCATTACCAACAGCCCTCCAAATCAGATCATGGGTTTTTTCTAATTCATCAAATGATACATTTTCTAAAAATTGTTTTCTTTGTATTGAAGTCTGTAGATTGTAACGTCTTATTAAAATATATCATATACAAACGAAAGCAGTTAATATATTAATTCTACCATCTGTTTCCATCAAGACATCTGCTTCATTTTCTATTATGTACTCATTTGCATGTCATTACCCAGAATCCTTACCTCCACTTTAACCACTGTATGACGTAACAATTGGGTGAATAAAGCAGGTTTGGGTGACCTGTAGAAGCCTTACACTCATGGCTTTTCTATCTTTACTTTCACATTATTTGAAATGTGACTACTGACCTCATCATAAGGGCTTATTTAGTACTTTGTTTTCTTTTCCAAGTAGCTTAATTGTGTTATTTTGTAATCTCCCCTAAGATAAAAAAATAACTTATATTTAAACATGAGCGGTCCCCTTTAAAAGCAGCCAAATGCTAATAAAGCCCCCATGAGTATATCACAGGCAGGAGAGCCAAACACATGAGGCCAAGTATTTTTATATTATCCCAAGTACTTAAAGAGGGATATTTTACCCAAATACTTTCCATTGTTTTTTTTTTTTAAAGGTCACACAGTGGAAGTTACAAGGGACGTAACCTGTTATTTTATTACACTGCAGTAATCACATTTCTATGGGCGTCCCATAAGGCATTTTCCAGACAACTCATCTTCTATGTTTGTCTCTTCTTCCTTTACTGAGTGGCGGTTCCACATTTACCTTCAGCCTTCCACCCTTCGGCCTCATGGTGCAGGAACGCTTTTTTTAGGCATTTATTACGTATCTAGATCAAATGCTATTAGTTGGAAACTTACCGCTGGCTTTTCAAATACATCATACTTGTTTTTTGTAGCTGAATACAAATAAATGTGGCGGCTTTAGTGTTACAAAGAAATTGTTTGTATGTTTGCACATCTTTATTTATATAGCACCATCCAGGTGCACTGCCCTTTAAAATACAGGCTCTTTGGGAGAGGGACTTCTTTTCCTAAATGTCACTTTTATGCCTGAAGCACTTCTTCCCATTATGTGTTATTTGTATTATTTGTTATTTATATGATTGTCACGTGTATTACTGCTGGGAAGCGCTATGTACAGTAATGGCGCTATATAAATAAAGACATACATACATACATACATGCATACATACATACATACATACATGCATACACACTATTATAACACAATGGGAATAAGCGATTCAGACATAAAACAATAGGAAAAGAAGTCCCTGCCCCGAAGAGCTTACAGTCTAAATTCAAGGTAGGGCTTACTTAAAGTACTTGTGTACACTTATTTTGTGGTATCATACAGTGCAGTGACAGTCACAAAGCAACGTGATGGAAAAGTAAGTGTGGGGGTGCAGATACATTGTTACATGGGTGATTGCTTCACTTTCTTTGTAGCTAATACCATTTGAAGTGCTCTATAAATGTTCTAAGGCCTGACATGTCTGTGTAATCCTATGCAGACAGAGTTGCCACAACAATGAAGCAGAGACTTCAAAATGCATTTGAGTAAAAGTTGGATCAAAGAAAACATTAATTCTGTATGACCAACATTTAGAACCAATGAACACAATAAGGCCTCGGTCCCGCTGCGCTCGTTGGCGCGGGCGGCGGGTCGCGAGTTCCCCACCAGCAGGGGAATCCTCGCGAGCCGGTCCCGGTCCCCACTGGCTGCACAGAGCACTACACGCTGTAGCGCGTCAGCCGCTGGAGACACCAGAGAATGGTGTTTTCTAGCTTTGACGCGTGACGTGTGTGGCTGTGAGCCAATGGGGAGGGGAGGCTTCGGGAGGAGGAGAGGCTTCGGGGAGCGGGGAGGAGTGTGGAGTGAAAGCAGGTGAGTGCCTTTCTCTGTGTGTGTGTCTGAGTGCGTGCCTGTCTGTGTGTGTGTGTGCCCGAGTGCCTGCCTCTGTCTGTGTGTGTGTGTGTATGAGTGCGTGAGTGCCTGCCTGTGTGTGCGCGCGTGTGTGTGTGTATGAGTGTGTGAGTGCCTGCCTGTGTGTGTGTGTGCGCGTGTATGAATGAGTGCCTGCGTGTGTGTGTTTAAACTTACCTTCCAGCTCCAGCCCGAGTCCGTGGAGGGAGGGGGGGGGGGGAGAGTAGCGGGTCCCTCCGCTCAAGCCACGCCCCCCCTCCCTGTCAAACCTCCCACCTCCCGCCCACCTCCCGATCAAACCTCCCACCTCCCGCCCACCTCCCGATCAAACCTCCCACCTCCCGCCCACCTCCCGCTCCGGCTCCCGCTCCCTACAGACCGCAGATCGCGGTCTGTGTATCTCAGCGCACCGCCTGTCAGCAGCGCAGGTGCGCTGACTCTGGGAGCGGGGCCTTAGCCTAAGAAGACAATGAAACAAGACTCTGAGCTACCAGCATTCACTTCCCTGCCAGCTTTACACAACCTTGAGGCGCTCGGCTAATCAAAGTTTTTACTTTTGTATGGGGGGATTTAAAAAAAAACGTTCTTATTAATATTGAAGATGGTTTTAATAAGAGCTGCCCCAGATTACAGAGTGGGTTGGCAAGCTCTCCAAAGCTGATGTTTTCAGTTTGACATTATCTTAATTCCTAGAGTCCTTTGGCACATCTCTTAGGCCCAATATATGAAGGTGCGTTCCAGCTATGTCACCCAGTTGGAACCAGCGAGTGATTTGTGAGTAGTTACAGTAAATTGAGCAATATGGGACGCGTTACAGTACTTGGTGCGCATAATACTTTTATTTTGTTATTCTTATGTAGCGCTGACAATGTACTCAGCATTGCACACAATGAGATACATATTGTCAGAACAAGACCATGACATAAATAGAAACGACAAGGTCATTCATAAAACTGCGATAGTGACAATTGGGGCTCTCGTTTAAGGAATAACCCCCCATATTGGAGGGATTCCTTTCCCCAAAGAGCTGCTGTGATGGTTTCTTCAATAACGCCCTTATGTTTGAGCTAATGTTTAAATCTGCCCAACAAAAATTCGTCAGATCGCTCCATAAGTGAATTTCTTACGTTTTGCAAGGACTTGTGGAGCAAATAGACTCAGCTTGAGTTTGTACCACTCCCAATTAAAAGAACAAACAACATTACAAAGAGAATGCATCACCAGTCGTAAAGCATTATTAGTTTTAAAGATGCTAACGTTCAAAGATTAGAAAAAGAATGTCTGCTTTTACTCTGTGTGATGCAATGCTGGTTAACCGGAAGTTTTTTCAAGGCCTGAAATGTCGGAATCTTCAAGGTGTAAAGGTTTTCTTAAAGCTCCCAGCCCTACAGTATGTGCGAGACATATCATTGTATCTCTGTGAATCAAAGCCATGGAGGCAGATCAAAGGGTTCTGCCCAATAGCAATTCAACTGAATTAAACTTAAGTGTGGTTTATGTTGTTCATCGCTTATATTACGTAACCAGTAACAAATTGTGTATTTTGACCATTTCAATATTTCAATTGTTTTCCCAAAATATAGAAAACGAAAGATCATACTTGAATTTGTTTGTGTGTGAGCATCTTAGTGTAAAACTTTTATCAACTGTGCGTTGTGTGAATGTAAGGCTGCGCTTATAGTGCTGGCGATGGCACGTCGCGGCAAAACAAATGTATTGCCGCCGTTGCGTGCGCATATAGTAGAAGCGACGCGACGGAGCGACGGAGCGACGAAGCGACGGCTTGGTCGCGATCGCTGGAAGTCAAGTCAATGTGATTTTTCCAGCGACCGCAGCGTGACGTCGCCGGCACTATAAACGCAGCCTAAGCTTCATACATAAGACGCATAATTTGTTGTTTTGACGCGTTGCGTTGAATACCTGACTGATACAATTTAAATTAAACAGAATTACGTATTTTTTTTATTTATAAGAAGTGTTAGTAATTATCAATTATTTGCATAATAATATTTATAATAGCCGCACCGTGAAAAATAACCCCATTTTGTTTAAACCTTTATAATGAAACATTCGCACTGCAAATAAATATTTCACTGATACACAGCAACTTAATTCTGCACTAGTACAATGAGCAGAATTTTTAGGGTTAATCCAAGTTGAATTTGGTGGGTTTTGACACATTTTCTGTTTTGGGGGGGGGGGGGGGGGCAGGGGGGCGCAGAAACATGCTTTTTTTAGTACACGCCATTACCGCTGCATGCCAAGCGCACTCCATTTAAAATAAGTAATTAGTGACGCTGATGGCGCAGATTGAGAAATGGCAGGTTAGTATATAGGCGCACTCAAACGCATGTTAAAAGGAGATTTCCATGCACCAATTTAGAAACCAAAAAAAGCCAGTTGCAACGCTTAACCCTTGGGCCTTTAAATGAACCAATCTCTGATCTTCCATCACTGAACATAATGCTGACAACATTTTATTAAGCTCCTCATATAAACACAGGCATATTTGTAATTTGTTGCATTAATTATAGGAGGCTGGTTAATCAAAATGTTTCATGTTGATGCAGAAGTGACAGTTCAGGTTTTTTCTTTACACAGAGAAGGCAGATACATCAGAGAGTTGACTGCACCCCAATATAACACGGTGTCACCAACTCCTCCCAAGCCCACTTCCAAAAATCACTCCTGCTGTACAAAATGCTGGAGTCATTTTTAAAAAAAAAGGAAACAAGACCACTGCTTTTCCAGTGTCCTGGTGTCTACAGCTGGAATCTGCACCCCCCCCTCCCCCCCAGACATTAAAAAATGTTATGGCAAAACAAAAGTGTCAAAAAAACCTCCACAATACAGTATGCAGCCAATACAACAAATACCACTTGTGAGTACATTCCCATGTCTCAAACAGGCAGGCTGCCCTGTCTTTCCCCATTATCTGTTAGCATACAGTGCTTCCTCTTCATTGTATTTCAGAAGGAAGATGTCACTTAAGAAACCATTTACCTATTAACCCTTTCCTGCCGGAGGGACCCACAATACATTGCATTGCAGTTATTAACAGAGAACCCCCCCTCCCCAATTCCTCTTCTCTATCTAACACCTACAATATAGAACCTGTTGAGGTATTGTCATGGTTTGGAGATTTTATTTAGAGTAAAAATGTAAAGGATAAAAAAAAAAAAAAAGATAAAGAAATTGGAAGATGACAATTTCATAAACATTGTTGGAAATGGTCACCTTTTAGGTTCTAGCAGTTAGGTATACACCTTTATATATTTGTACAATGAAGTATTTCGAGTTTGCCTGGAAAATAAAGCTGTTGTAGAATTTAATTAATTCCCATTAACTTTCACGATGTTTATATATTTTGGGATTGTGTTATTTTGTTTTGCTTTGGTAAATTCTACTTATTAGCAATGAGAGATCACCCTTAACGAGTTTTACACATTTGCATTTAATAATCCAACCACTGAATTAATTAATGTGAGTAAAACAGGGGTTAATTTGCATGAAGCAGTAGATTAGTGCTTGTTCTGTTGTGTTTTGTGATGAGAAATTTCTCACTCCAAAAATCCTTTGGGAACCCGTGAGAGTTTTATAGAAATACAGGAATTATATTCACATAGAATACCAGAATGTACCTGCATTTATTTATGGGCGATCTTGGGAGACTTAATATCCATAATCCTTTATATCTTTGATGATTATGATACATTTTACACCCACGGTATAAAAAAAAGCATTTCAAAGCGTTTAATAGATCAATTGAGAATATTTTGTCTGTTTGCAAATTCTTAGCAATATTTTATTTTTTATTTTTACAATTTTACATATGTTTGTGTGTACAGCATTTTAACGGATATATTTCGTATTGGTTTTACTGCATGACATCACTGATTATTACAAAACTGAAACATTCTTATGTAAATAATTCATTTAATGTAGAATTCAGGGATAGTTTTTATTGTATTGGATTATTTGCAATAGCGAAAAAGACATTTTGGTAATGTACTGCTGGACCATGTCTGTCTGTCTGTCTGTCTGTCTGTGTCTCTCTCTCTTTCTCTCTCTCTATATATATATATCTACAGTATTTATCTGTATGTCTGTTTCAATTATGCTGTTGTTCTTTATGTAAAATAGCTGTATTCAGTATGATTGAATATATTTTACATATATTCGGCCACAATTTTTTTGCTAATCATTGGTTTAATAAATATTGATTTTATCGGGAGTTTTTTTGCATGGGGGTCTTCTCTTCCAGAAGACATACCATTGTGCAGGGAGAGGTTTGTTTTATCGTTCTCAAATTATATTTGGATCAGTACAATCTGGAGAAGAAACCCCCAGTTTTACACAGTGCAATGTACAATGTTTTAGTTTGGTTTCGATTTTGCTTGTTTAGTGTTTGATATATCAGTGATTATTGTTACACTCTCTGAGATCGGAAGCAGAACTAAGAAATAATAGAGTCTAAACTACACACATATTGTGCAATCAATTCCTCAATCAATGTAGTGATGTCGGAATTCAAATGAATTCCACTTTAAAAGATGCAAAAGAGAAACAATTGCACCGGTTTGGGATTAGTTCAAGCAGATATCCCAAAGAAGATTTAACATTGTTTCTTTCATTTTTGCTGATGCATTCACTAAATTAATGGGTTATTACACAAAACAGCACTATACAATATAAAAACACACACAATAAATATATATGCCACAATAGATTGAGATGTGTATGAGACATGAATGTTATCTAATATAATCGAACATTCTTAAATTAGATGTTAGGAGCCATTCTATAAAAATATGAAGACATTATGTGGAAAGTGAAAATCATTGAGGGGAAATTCTGAGCGCTGAACGGGTTTTAGAAAAGGATTTAAAAAAAATTATTAAGGGTAGCAATTATATTGTTGCGGCAAAATTCATGCAAATGCTGTGAGATTCATATGCAAGTTACCAACGTATTGTTAAAAAGTTAACAAAAATGGTATAATAACTAAAATATTAAGCAGTGATTTATAGAAGAAGCTTAAATAAATCGACGAACAGCTATTAATACCACAATCATTCCATGCTACATGTAAACAATATGATTGAATTAACTCATTAATTATTTGATCGTAAACGCAGTTTTTTCCCCCTAAATACGAAATAACTAAGAGATATTTAAAAAATAAATATATGTGGATTACATTAGATGGAAACAAGAGTAGCTACTGAGTTTACACACACATGTATATGTATATATTGTATGTGGCAGTTAAATGCTTTTCTGTTATAAGTATTGATTAAAATACTGCAGTGTTATCTTTATCGGTCTATATCTCGCTATTCAAAGGACATACTGTATGCACATGTTACATTGTTATATATCCAGATTTCAAGGGCTCATTTTGAATTTTTATCGGTCTCTTTGAAATTAACCATATTTTCCTCTGTCACAATTGAATCAATATCTAGCATTTAATTTATTTTTACAAATTTGATACCAATTTCTCGTAGATGAAATAAAAGATTATACAATGAGAAATGTTATCAGTATTCTTCTTTTATATTTGTATTATCATATAAAAAATGAATGGCAACAAATGTAAAATATTTGTATCTAGATCTTTAGCTTATTTATGGGCATAGATATAATGTAGGTTTTTTTAATCACAAATGTTGCAAAACGTTTATTTTTTTCTAAATCTCATTGTTGTCAATTACATGTTTTTCTTTCTTATTTTTTTTGTACTACAATTTGCCCCATTTCTGCGTTAGCTTTACAGTCCAGAGACTGCTAAAAATGCTCCTTGATATATGCAGTCTAATATTTGTGGCATATTAATTTAATTGCAGTCCGGTGCAAAGGCTGCATCTAATATATAGTACAAACGCCCTCATTATTTCTAACAACAAATCAGAAACGGGGGCACAATTGGTGAAGAAGTTTAAAATCTACAATTCCTCAAAAAAAATAATCAATTTTATATATATATATATTCAAGTTTATTAGGTGACTGGAAGGTAAAACATGACAGAAATCTGTATAGCCAGGTGAATCCTAATCCTATAGGGACAGTGTCGTGAAAATACATAACAAATACATATTCTTGTTGCAATATCACCATGAAGTACTGTATCTAGTTGACAGTTAACACAAAAGTATACCTACTTACATGTATTATGTATTCACGTTGTGATACAAGTAAACTTTGAATTAACACTACAAAGGGTGCCATAACATGGAATAGAGAGCCCTGTATCAGATTTGTTAGTCGAACTGTCCCCTGATTTGAAATTGTAGTCACTTTGTGTTTCTGTCTCACTGTCCTGCAGTATGTACGTATGTATGTATGTATGTCTTTATTTGTATAGCGCCATAAAATGTACATAGCGCTTCACAGTAGTAATACATGTCATATAAATAACAAATATAAATAACAGATCATGGGAATAAGTGCTTCAGACATACTGTAAAAGTAACATTAAGGAAGGAGTCCCTGCTCCGAGAAGCTTACAATCTAATTGGTAGGTAGGGAGAACGTACAGAGACAGTAGGAGGGAATACTAGTAAGTGCGTCTGCAGGGGGCCAAGCTTTATGTATCATGTGTTCATGATTATCCAGTGCTACTCATATGCTTCTTTAAGCAGATGTGTCTTAAGGTGGGTCTTAAAGGTGGATAGCGAGGGGGCTAGTCGGGTATTGAGGGGAAGGGCATTCCAGAGGTGTGGGGCAGAAAGTGAGAAAGGTTTAAGGCGGGAGAGAGCTTTAGATACAAAGGGGGTAGAAAGAAGACATCCTTGAGAAGAATGCAAGAGTCGTGATGGTGCATAGCGAGAAATTAGGGCTGAGATGTAATGAGGGGCAGAAGAATGTAAAGCTTTAAAAGTGAGCAGTAGAATTGAGTGTGAGATACGCGATTTAATCGGAAGCCAGGAGAGGAATTTCAGCAGGGGAGACGCTGAGACAGATTTAGGAAAGAGTAGAGTGATTCTGGCAGCAGTGTTTAGGATAGATTGTAGGGGAGACAGGTGAGAGGTAGGGAGGCCGGACAGCAGGAGGTTGCAGTAATCGAGACGTGAGAGAATGAGGGCCTGAGTCAGAGTTTTAGCAGTTGAGTAACAGAGGAAAGGGCGTATCTTTGTGATATTGCGGAGGAAAAAGCGACAAGTTTTAGAAACGTTTTGAATATGAGAGGAGAATGAGAGAGAGGAATCAAGTGTGACCCCTAGGCAGCGTGCTTGGGCTACTGGGTGAATGATCGTATTTCCAATAGCAATGTGGAAGGATGTAGTAGGGCCAGGTTTGGGAGGTAGTATAAGGAGCTCTGTTTTTGCCATGTTAAGTTTCAGTCGGCGGATGGCCATCCAGGATGATATTCCAGAGAGGCATTCAGAAATTTTGGTCTGTATAGCAGGTGTAAGGTCAGGGGTTGAAAGGTAAATTTGTGTGTCGTCAGCATAGAGGTGATATTTAAACCCAAAAGATGTGATTAGGTCACCTAGAGAGAGTGTGTAGAGAGAAAAGAGAAGGGGTCCCAGGACAGAGCCCTGGAGTACCCCCACAGAGAGATCAATAGAGGAGGAGGAGGTGTTAGCAAAAGAGACACTGAAGGTACGATGGGAGAGGTAAGAGGAGATCCAGGATAAAGCTTTGTTCCGAATACCAAGAGTATGGAGAATGTGAAGGAGAAGAGGGTGGTCCACGGTGTCGAATGCTGCAGAGATGTCGAGTAATATGAGCAGAGTGTAATGATAACAAACGAAAGAATTGTATATTGTAAAACAAACAAGCACATGGAATACAGGGATATATGATTTGCTACCAGTCAGGAGCACGAACCAGTGTCACATAATAAGCAAAAATAATCGCATGTATGTATGTATGTATGTATGTATGTATGTATGTATGTATGTATGTATATAGATATATATCTTTATTTATATAGCGCCATCTATGTACATAGGGTTTCACAGCAGTAATACGAGACAATAATATAACACATAATGGGAATAAGGCTTCAGACATAAATATAACATTAGGAAAAGGGGGCCCTGCCCGAAGAGCTTACAATCTAAGTGATAACGTAATTTATTACTGTAATAGGGACCTGAGTGGTCTAAAAAGCTTGCACTCTTTTTAAACACTGCTTAGCAATTAAATGTATCACTGCTACCTTTGTTTGCTTCTTTTATTATTATGGGAGCCTTTTTTTCTGGATACATTAAGAAATGCAAAACTCACCATTAATGTTAATTTTGTACTTCTTTGTTTCGGGGGAATCTCACCTGATAACTATTTGTCCTTCACTTTTACCTGTGATGATGGTGCCTAATTACTTCACAAAAGACAACAAATAAAAAGAACAACAGTGTCTATTGGGAGATTAGGTAAAGATACCCCCCCCCCCCCAAAGCATTTGGTTACCATGGAAACATTAAAAATTATATATATTTGAAAATACTTATACTGTGATTTTTAAATACAAATGTGTCAGTTACCTGCAGTTACCAAACTTTCAACCATATCACTGCCATCATGATCCTAGGACAGGGGTGAGCTAATCCAGTCCTCTCTGGCCACCAACAGATCAGGTTTTCAGGATATCCCTGCTTCAGCACAGGTGGCTCAATCTGGAGCCCAGTCCAAGACTGACCCACCTGTGCTGAAGCAGGGAGATCCTGAAAACCTGACCTGTTGGTGGCCCTTGAGGACTAAAGTTGCCACTCCCTGTCCTAGGAGGAGCTAACCTTTAATTTAATAACAAAAATTAACCTTATACGTTTTTTAAGTGGGAATATTACAAATTGGGCAGAGCTGGGCTGTATTAGTTAATTTAGTGAACTCAGGGATGTTCGATCATCAAAGTCTCAAGACTGGAAAAATGATTCTGTTACAGCATGGATGCATCCAAATAAATATTTTGATAAATGAGCTGATGTTTTTATTTCCTTCTCAACTGTTACTGGTTAATATTATACTATAAGGGGGCTATCTGCTGCAAAACGTATTACATGGAGACCTCCAAAATATAATGTCAAATACTTTGCAACAGAAAGGTGTTCCCTCTATCATTGTGATTCCAATTTAAGGGCGTGGGGGGCATCCTACGTATAAAACTCCTGTGAAATGCATCATCCACTACATTGCACCCCCCTCCCCATCATCATATGTAGGTATCTTGTTAACTGAGTATATAACCTTTGTGGCCAATCTGTTGTGCTGAGATTTAAAACAACTCAGATTTGTGGGAGATTTTTGCTCCAGGTAAAAAGACAAAGAGAGACATGAGCCATGCTCAATATTTGATGCAGCTCATGAGGAGGTGTACATTATGTAGCCCCACCTCACCGCCTCATACATACAGCTTCATATAAACCCTCCCTGTAGGGCAGACAGGCAATATAAGACATGTATTAAAGTAAAGCAAGTGCGCATATAAGTTTGTTGTCCAGCATTGCTCTTTGTTTTCTGCTTGCGGATGTGTGAAATGTAAGAGTTTCCTACACGTGATGCAAATTGTTAGCCAGAGAAGTGTACGCCACTAAAGAGCTTTTTAAAAAAAATGCAAATACAACATACAAGAGAAGCACCGAGGTGCAGAATTTGATAGCTCTTGTTATATGTGCATCATGTAGCTCCTCCAACTGACACGCTCTTAAAAAGGCAATCCAAGCAGGTGATTTTTTTTGTTGCAAATGTTCTTTTAACATAGGATTGAAGCAGGACGGGGTTTTTGGAGCTGAACCCCGTTAATTTCAGCTCCGGGGACCCCCTGCTTCCAGAGATACAGACCTCTGTAGGAGGTGCCGGTAGCTGCTCTGCTCGGCTAGTGGGGTTCACATAATGGGCGGAGTTTCAAAGCTCCCTCGCCCTGCGGGCCAATAGGAAGCTGTGACGTCATCAGGTTCGGCTTCCTATTGGCCCTCGTGATGCAGGAGCTTTAAACTTTGCTGAGATACCGGCACACCCTTTTCAGAATTCTGTATCTCAGGAAGCAGGGGGTCCCCGGAGCTGAAATTAACGGGGTTCAGCTCAGGAGACCCCCTGCTTCAATCATATGTTTAAAAAATAAATAAATAAATAAACGCATGAATTGTTCCTTCAATTGTAAGCTGACACACATGGTGCCAAAAAAAAAGCGAATTCTTCTATACATTTGCTCAAAAAAGCCGCAAGTTGCCTCAGTTTGCGTCCACGTTTCCTGCGACACATCTCCCCTGAAGTATTTAGATGCACGTTGAGCGACCAAGGTCAACATGCATTGCAGTGTTAGTTTGGGGGCAAACTGAGGCTGGAAGAAGCAGGCAACACTGCTCGAGGATGATGTTTTCTTTTTTACATTTGTTTTAGCTTATCAGAACTGGGGGGTCCCCCAACCAATGGGGAGCCCATGGTACCCTATCCAACAATAATTGAGCGGGGGAAACATCATTGCCACAGGCTCATGGGTTTGCTCTATCAACCAATAGAAAGCTGCAGTGTCATCAGAAGATGACCTTTTGACTTGCCATGTGTCAAAAGTGGCAGAAAAAGTAACAAGAATCTTACAAACCGGCGGAACCCCACAGGTTAGGGGACCACGGGGCAGCTTCAGACATCCCTGTTTAAATCAGCCTAAAAAATATACATTTTCGGAGGGGGGCTGCTTTAAAAGAGCCCCCTGAAACGTTATAATAGGAGCTATAAAGAAGCCCGTGCATGTTGGTTTCTGCCTGCAAAGGACAGAGAATCATTTCCTAAACACCACCTGGACCTGTGTTTTTGTTCCTAATTGTTTTCTTTTCCAACTGTGCATTTTTTTTACTCATTTCCTCCCTCTGAAAAGAAATGCACATCTCTGCCAATCTTCCCCACACAGAGCAGGGCGAGCAGACTTTTAAACAAAGACAGGTGGATTAATGAAGTTTTGTCCAAACATAAGTGCTTTCATGACTGGAAACCTGATGAGCGCTGCTGTAGGCTTTCAATTCATTTGTTTTTCTCCCTGACACGCTCACTCTTCCTCTGCATGTCTTTTTCTCCGCCGCGCTTAAAGTTATAAGCAAATTGAGCAGTTATTTAGGACAAGGGTGCTCATCTCCAGTCCTCAAGCCCCCCAACAGGTCAGGTTTTCAGGATATCCCTGCTTCAGCACAAGTGGCTCAATCAGTCCCTGCTTCAGCACCGGTGGCTTAATCAGTCCCTGCTTCAGCACAGGTGGTTCAATCAGTCCCTGCTTCAGCACAGGTGGCTCAATCAGTCCCTGCTTCAACACCGGTGGGGTCAATCAGTCCCTGCTTCAGCTCAGGTGTCTCAATCGGAGGCTCAGTCGAAAATTGAAGCTGGGATATCCTGAAAACCTGACCTGTTGGGGGGGCTTGAGGACTGGAGTTGAGCACCTGTGACTTAGGAGGTACTTTTCTGCACAGATCACCCTCATTCCAAATATATGTAATGTTACAAGATAAGATTATAAGATAGCATTCCAAACAGCAGCACAGAATGGGTTTCTTTCTGTGGGTCTGCAGCAAAATATAAGACGCTTGCATGGTCAAAATAAATTTCCTAATGTTAACAGTACTACGGGCATTCGTGTCCCTTGAATCTGGAGTTTGCTACATGTTGGAAGTATAGCGTGTAAGAGAAAGTAGTAAGATCTCTAGATATTTCTAGGTCTCATATTTGTAAGAGTAAATCTGTATAATGTAATATATTAGATTGTACGCTCTCAGGAGCAGAGTTTTCCTTTCTCTTATGTTGTCATATATTTGATGCTCATTCCCATTGTTTGTATTTCATTTTCCATGTATTCTAATTGTGTGAATCCCTGTTGGCACTGCATAAATACTAATATATATATATATATATATATATATATACAGTGGTCGACAAATCACCAAAAAATCTACTCGCCGAACAAAAAAAATCTGCTCGCCACCTAGTACCACACATGTGCTGCTTGGGCCAATAGGAGCTCGCCACGATGTTAAATCCACTCGCCCGGGGCGTGCAAATGTATAGGTTTGTCGAACACTGTAATATATATATATATATATATAGAGCAGAATAAATTAGTTCTGCACTATCGCAACTGGACTAACATGGCTATTTTATGCTTAATATATATATACAGTGGTTGACAAATCACCAAAAAATCTACTCGCCACACAAAAAAATCTACTCGCCACCTAGTATCAAACGTGTGCTGCTTGGGCCAATATTTACTCGCCCGGGGGTTAAATCCACTCGCCCGGGGCGAGCAAATGTATAGGTTTGTCGAACACTGTATATATATATATATATGTAGAGGTATCAGTACCGTGTTAGCCGAGCTTCAATAATCAAAAAATAAATAGATGATACCGTTCTGTGGCTAACGAAATGCTTTTATTTGTGCGAGCTTTCGAGATACACTGATCTCTTCTTCCGGCGATGTTACGACCGTTATATATATATATATATATATATATATATATATATATATATATATAAAATTAAATTCTGTGTAATGTAAGTAGGAAATGTAGTAACGTCTTCTCGCTACATTAAATAAAGGTATAAACTGCCTTTCGTTGTTGCTGTGAGAAACACCAGGTTAGCTGTCTAAAGAACAAAGTGCTGGGGTTTAAAAGAACAAAATGCTCAGTATTGTTGCTTATTTCCAAAACACGCTTCAAAGTGTCTACCATATGCGAGTCCAATAGCAGCAAATTATAGTTTCTTTTCAGTGGTGCCATTATACATACTGTATACAGGGGTGCCATAATACATATTGTATACAGGGGTGGATCCTTCACTTTAAAAGACATGTTCAGTCATGACAGGAGAGTGAATGCAATGGGGCAGACTTATCTTCTGATCTTTAAATATGGGTCTGTATCAACAACTCCTAGGGTTTTTTTTCCCATCCTTTTTAGCATCTTTTTGGAGGCTGTACAGTGGTAAATAAAACATAAATAGTCATTAGTTTTTATAGAAAGCTTTTTCATCAGTGGAAGATCACAACATCCTTTACAGCTCCAATTATCCAAATCATACCTGTGTGGTGAGAAAAAAAAGTTATCCCTGTTAACTGTGACTAGCACAAGGGTGGCCAACTCCAGTCTTGAAGGGCCACCAACAGGTCAGGTTTTAAGGATATCCCTGCTTCAGCACAGGTGGCTCAGTCAGAGTGACTAGAGTTTAAGCTTATCCAACAATGTACTGATGTTAAAGGGTGACGAAGACTATACTTTAGGAAAGACCGTTCCAAAGGACCCAAGACATCATTTCAATAAACATATTAAGCAGGAATACATGGAAAAGGGAGTTGCAATGAGGAATAAGAAACTGTACAAGTTACCCCTGCTTCAGCATAAAAAGAATATTATCAGTGGTGCTCCACTAGGTGATTAGGTATCAAGGACAGAAAAAGGACAAGATACCTAGTATGGGCACTCTACTGATAGAATAAGAAACTGTCAAAAAGAAAAAGAGACGAGTAGAAAGTTAAACTGAATCGAAACACAAGGGAGCAACTTTATTTGAGCGGATAATCACAGAGCTGTGCTAAATAATCACCCCACTAATAGGATATATTTGTCATCTATTAGTGCTGAATCAATGAAAATCGCTACTCTAAATATAGGAATAAACCATCTCAGATATTTAAACAGAAATGTAACAGCACTCCCAGGTTAAAAAAAAGTACATTTTGAAATAAGATCACTCAAAGCAGGTCTCATCATTTTAGTATTAAATGACTTGTACTCAAGTGTTTAAGCAGCTGTAGGAAAAGAAGCCACGTGCAGTTTGTCTGGTCACATTTAAGATGGCTGCCTATGCTATGTTTTCATTCTCACACTGTACTACGTTCATGGAAATGAATGCTTGCACAATATCAGAGGAGAAGTAAAGCAGGCGTGGGTGTCAGCCAAGCATTTTAAAGGGGAAATTCCTCCTAATTTCAACAAGAAAGACACACAGGCACAGTGTAGGGTAAGGGTAGAGGTGACACCTGATTGCCCAACACTCCCCATTCAGAGGCCCAGAAGAAAATGGATTTGTGTTTGATTTCTAAATACAAACAAGGTTAGGAAGGGTTACGTTGGTTTAAGGAACCCAGTTAGATTGTTGTTTTTTGGTCAGCTACCTGGGATTGCACTTTTTAAAGGGGGGGGGGGAGGGGGGAAGAAAACAGTGAAGTGACTATTAGATAGGATTATGTTGGTGATTTCAGTGTGTTTTGTTCGTGCAATCGCATATTAAATTAAAAAAAATGTATGTACCATTCTTTGTCCAGACACAGAAAAGTCCCAACAGAACCAAACAGATGACTCCAACCCCGAGGATGGCTCCTTAAAGAAGAAACAACGGAGGCAGAGGACACATTTCACCAGCCAGCAGCTGCAGGAGCTGGAGGCCACTTTCCAAAGGAATCGGTACCCAGATATGAGCACCAGAGAGGAGATTGCGGTGTGGACCAACCTCACAGAGGCGAGAGTCAGGGTACATACATTGCATACAAATCTGTGGCTACCATGATGAGTTGGTGACGACCAATACTGTATTTCTCATCACGTATTAACTCTTCCTGCAAGAAGGGTCTGTAACACATTGCTCTACAGGAAATAAAGGGGTTAGAGCAGGGGTGCTCAACTCCTGTCCTCAAGACCCTCCCCTCCCCCCCCCCCCCCAGGTTTTCAGGATATCCCAGCTTCAGCACAGGTGGCTCAATCAGTGTCTCACTGTGCTAAAGCAGGGACTGATTGAGCCACCTGTGCTGCAGCAGGGATAGACTGAAAACCTGACCTTATTACAATTTTATAAATTAGGTGTGTGAAACCTCTATTCAAACCCTTATATGTTGCAAGTGGTGTCTCCAGCACATCCGCTAAATACATGGAGAACTCTGAATGTCTCAGGCTGTTGTCATGGATACGCTCAATCTACCCACTTTAATTCATTCATCAAATTAACATGACAGACCGGAGAGATAATTATTCATCAGTCTCTGGCCTTTTCTTCTTCTTTGATAAATCAGCATGTCTGCCAACAGTAAGATAATGAATTTCCCGCAGTAATATCATTGCACAACAACTAACTAATAAGTGGGACGCTTTATTGATGACCATCAGCATGCAAACAACTTCCACTCCGACAGTAACAGGCTTATCTCATTGGGCGTGATGTATCAACGTCTCCTGGCTGCAAAACTGGAGCCAAAAAAAGGCATCATGTTTATGAAAACAAAAAATGGTAAATCTGGTGCAATTGAGGAATGAGTTTTCTAGACCAGGGGTGCACAAACTTTCCCCCCTGCGCACCCCTGCCTGCTCTCTTTACCGGCTCGTGCCCCCTCCTCCTTATCTTCGGCATCGAATGACGCTGCGGGGTCACACGATGTCACGTGACCCTACGTTGCCATGGCGATGCGTTGCCGAAGACAAGGTAGGAGACACTGCAGAGGCCTCACACGATCCCCCGGCATTTAATTTAAATGCCATGGGGAAGAGCGCTGGGCGTCTGCAACTGCCGCACCCCCACTGAAAAATCTTTTGCACCCCTGGTCTAGACCAGAGGTTCCCAACTCTAGTCCTTGAGGACAACTAACAGTCCAGGTTTTAAGTACACCCCTTCTTGAGCACAGGTTGTTCAGTCAAAATGGTTGGTCTACCTGTGCGAATGAGAGGATAGCCTTAAATCCTGGTCTGTTAGTTGGTCCTTGAGGACTGGAGTTGAAAACCACTGGTCTAGAGAACCACACTGCATATGTTATTATGCCAACTAACTCCAGGTCAACAGCGTTATAATGATCCAGTCCTGGTTTTCTATTCCCATTTCCTGATGTGTTGTTATAGAGTAAGATCTCCATCAGCCAATCAATGTTTGTTTTTTGTAGTATGCCAACTACCCAATATCTGAAGAAAGACCTGGCTGAATCTCTTCTCTATCATACTGTTGACTTGAAGTCAGTTGACAGATACAAATCTCTTGGGGAAACAAATAATCTAATATTCAGCCCCCAGTATGTCAATGCTTCTTTTAAAGTGATATTTTGCTCAAAGATAAGGAACATTTGGAAGTCTTGGGTATGGATGTTCCCAGCTTGGGTATACTGTTTAGCATGCTTATTTAAAAATCTGGAATCATTATCCTCTTTCTGTAACTAAAAACACATTAGCTATAATATTTTCTGTCTGAAAGCTTTAGAATGCAGTAGCAATTCACATGAAGGGGTCTTCATCAGTTACAATAGGGTTACTGAAAGGCAGAACCACTACAATTTCTTTCATTTTTGCACAGCATCATTTTTATTTAAAAATCCCACACACCGAGGATGATTTTTAAAAGGGTAAAAAAAATAATACATGATTTATTTTTGATATAATTGTCAGACACAGAGAGTCCTGTGAATTTATCTATAAAACAAATAACTGTTTAACAGGTAATTTGCTTAGATTTTCTGTAGCATATGATATCTTTTCGGGTGACAATCATTTTAGTGTGTGTTTTAGTGTGTGTGTGTGTTTGTGTTTTAGTGCGTGTGTGTGTGTGTTTTAGTGTATGTGACGTTCAGAAGGGAACTGTATGGGCTTGAAAAGATCATGTACTACAACAATGATACATTATTTAAATGTTGCTGAAAATGTTTTTGTTATGCCATGCAAAAGGCCAGGACCAATAATACTATTAGAACTTACTGAATTGATGGTGGAAAATAAATGGTTCCTGTTGCTTCAGTTTTGAGTTCGTTTTGACTTGGTTCTTGGTATGTGGCTATAAGATGAACCTAATGTAACTAAAAAAATAATAACTTTTTCTTTTATGCAATTCAAGGTATGGTTCAAGAACCGTAGGGCCAAGTGGAGGAAACGAGAAAGAAACCAGCAGGCTGAACTCTGCAAGAACAGCTTTGGGGCCCAGTTTAATGGACTCATGCAACCCTATGATGATATGTATTCTGGATACTCCTATAACAATTGGGCTACCAAGAGCCTAGCTACTAGCCCCCTCTCTGCCAAGAGCTTTCCATTTTTCAACTCCATGAATGTAAGTCCCCTGTCATCCCAGCCGATGTTCTCCCCACCTAACTCCATTGCCTCTATGACCATGCCTTCCTCTATGGTTCCTTCAGCAGTGACTGGAGTCCCTGGCTCTAGCCTTACCAACTTGGGAAACATTAACAATCTCAACAGTCCCAGCCTCAACTCTGCTGTTTCGGCTAGTGCCTGTCCATACGCCTCAACGGCCAGTCCCTACATGTACAGGGACACTTGCAACTCCAGCCTGGCAAGCTTAAGGCTGAAGGCTAAGCAACATGCCACCTTCACCTACCCAGCAGTACAGACTCCGGCTTCCAACCTAAGCCCATGTCAGTATGCTGTGGATCGGCCAGTATGAAGGACCACGAGCCAAAGACTTGACCGTAGCCATAAAACAGAAGACCTATTTGCCCTGCAGTTTAGGCCTTTTTAAAGAAATGTTGGCATGAGAAGATCTCTGTGAAAACATTTCCATTTGTAAGCTGGCAAACAAAATTGCAGACTTTTTGGGGGTTCAAGAGTACGTACGTGTTGCTGAAGAAGAAGGCGTGATCCTAATCCAAAGAGAAACGAAATTCCGTAGACATAAGAGTACTCCACCTTTCAGGAGGCAAACTGTGTTCAGCTATAGTGAATCTTTCATTGAATATAAAGTTGGCAGGAACCTAGCAAGGGGAGTTCTAAAGTTGACTAAATCCAGAGAAGTACAAATGTATAGGTTATTTCAATGTAAAAAAACAAAAACAACAGATCTACTTATTTATCACATGGACAATCCCAACTTGTACCAAATTAAATAAAGAAAAAGTCGCTAAGATATACCCTGCAAATATATGCATGGCCATTACAACTTATCCCATAGGGATCCACAGTTGTAGTGTAGGGAAATAGGATGTATATATATATTATATATAAAAATATAAAATCTTTTTTTTTTTTTTTCTTCTTCTTCTTCTTGTTTTTGTATGTGGAATAATCTATAAAGTAGAATTTTAAGATAAGACAAAGCATGTCCCAAATGGCACAGATTTACCATAGACCATTGTTTTCTGCTTCAATAATTTTCAAGCCTGCTTGGAATTCTTTTGAAAGTGTAACTTTTAGCAACCATCATTTCTTTCTCAAACACAATGCAGCCACCCTTTTTCCTTTTCACCCCAATTCCATTTTTAAGACAAAAAAATAAAATAAACGTTGGAGCAATGGGTTTCTGTATGTCCTTTATTGGAATGAAAGGTAAGGGGGGAAAAGTACACATCTGTAAGGTCCAGTAACAAAACGGAGTGTGATTTGGGGGAATTTTCTGGACCAAAGACCGATATTCTAAATGGAATGATACTGAAGAATTCAATACAGTTTGTAAAGCTGCTGATGGTTCAAATGGGTGTTTTTATATAAGTGAGAATCATTCCAAATAATAGCAGGCTTGCAAAGACAAAGCTAATCGAAAGAATAAAATGTGTTGCAATACTATAGGTATCACGGTACAAATGAGGCGGAGGGACTTTATTTGTGTCCATGTGCCAAATACATTTGAGGGTGACATTCATTACCATACCTGCCTTTTTTAATCTATGTTGAATGGGGAATTAAAACATATGAAGTATTTTTCTCAGCTTTAACATCATCGTCTACCTGGCAGTCGTAACCAAACTGATACAAGGTTCTGTATATACTACTACATCTAAGAACTCTTATATTGTGTTGGTCCATTAGTTACCACAACTTCTGACACATGTATAAGTGCATTATGGAACTTTGCATTGTCTCCAGCCAAACACAATGTCTATAGTTTTATTAGGATGTGACAAACAGGTCCTTCCCAAATAGAAACATCTAAATCTGTGGTAGACCTTCACCTAGGCAACCCCTTTTAAGTGTTTCAAGTATCCCCTTCTTTTACTAATCGGAATTAGGTCTTGAAATGGTCGCCAACATTACAGATGCAGTGGATGGATGTCTATCTCTTAAGCCTGTATGCAGTAAAAATTTCCAGGGATTTGGGAAGGACTAAATGGCACATGCCTTAACAGGCATTGACTAACACAACCTATTTTAAGTAATCCAGGGCAATGTTATTCATGAATACCTCTGGCATCAGGATGTCTATAACATGCTTTCCTATTAACTTGTTATTCTTACATTCCTTAGTCATTCAGTAAGCTTCTACTCATTCTTTTGACTGTGATTTCATGTGACACACAATTTTTCTCAACTGCTGAGTGCTATCTTGAAACAAGAGTTCTGGGTTGGTTTCCAGATCTAATGCCAGATCCTTGTGACCATGGGAAGTTCACGTATCTCACTATTCCACCCACACATGATTTTTTCAATGCATAACTGCCACGTGGACATCCAGAAAGGTATCCATTAGCCCAAATGAAGCTTACTTACTTATTACTTTATTGAAACCTCTGAGAATTGTTTAAAAATGTGAAGACATGGTCCCCTATCTGCTTCTGGTCCAGCCAGGAACCTAAAGGTCTGTTGAGAATAAACTATGTGTCCTTTCGCTGCGTGATAGCCATCTTTTTCAATTTCTGGTTAACGGGGGGTCCTATCACACAGCTCTGTTGAAGTATGCCATGTCTTCTCTTCATCACTGTATCCAAAAACATAGAGTGGAGATCACATCTATAAGGACGCTTACTCTTGGACTTGCTCATTCTTAACAATGTTAGTTGAGTGCCCACAGTTCAGGAATTGTATTTCAGTTTCCTATTACACCATCCTCTTGAAAATAACAAGAAACGTAAGTATGTCCTAGTAAAGCTTAGATTTTAGAAGCATTACATTTGTCTGCATTTTACCTGAGCTGGCGTCATTTTCTTGAGTTACCATTTGTAACAAACCTTGTAGATGGGGAAGTAAGCGATGAGTGTTGATGGTTGCAATCAACTTCTCGTCCAATTAGCTAATTTGATGCGTTGTTATTTTCCTAGATCCCAGACCGAGGTTGTAGAACCGGAGCTTTGTGTCTTATGCAGAGAGGCAAAAAACAAACAAACAAACAACAAAATATAGAATAACATAGAAATGTATAGCAGAAAAGGTCCATAATTCTGCCATTTTGCTACTTTCTGTGAAACCTTGAAACCCATTAAACCCTTGTCTTTTTTCATATTTAGATTATGAAATATGTAGAATCTCCCGGTAAATACCATTGGCTTAGTCTTTTTCCATAGTACATAGCCTGGTGGTGGCTAGAAAGTTCATCAGATATGGGTGAAGCTGTGCCTCTTAGTTTTGCTGCTGTTCTGTAATTAGATGAAGCTTAAGAGAGATGGAAGTGGACAATTAAACCTCAGCATGTTAATCTTCAAGGGTGGCCCAAACATGAATTTCTGCAAAAAGAAATAGCCACAAGTGGTGCATTTAGTTTATAATTCCCGTAAACTGCATAAAGATTGACAAAGTGATTGACAGACCAGATGAAAGCTGTCTAGACAAAAACTTTCAGTGCTCAGATGGTAAAAACTGTCACATTTGAAGCACTGAACACTGCCAATCAGGACCCAGATGTGCCCCCGAGCCCAGAGATCATTTTCAGTTTTAATCCCAAATACATTACTGCTTACTACGATGAAGCAGAGTTTGTGACACAGTTTGAAAACCAGGAAATCCCTCATGAAAAAGAAGTGAAGCTTCAAAAACATAATGGCAGCAGCTGCAAAAGGGTCTTAACTTAATGATGGGGGATCCTGCAATGTAATATAGACAGGAATGGAATTATAGCCATCTTTCTGAATGATTTTCTAAAGGTGGAGATGTCCACCTCCAATGACCTAAATCACTGAGATTTAGGGGTTCCCCAGCAAAACATGTCTCAAATGAGTGAGGCTCCACTGAAGTCTATGTCCCTAGTCAATATGTTATGAAGACACTTTTACATATCAAAGAATCTCAGAGCTCCACTCATATAATGGAGCTCAGAGCTTCCCTCACATGGTGATGCTACAAATCAGTGAGTTGCCATATCTACGAAGGGGGTGTGTGGAGAGGGCTGGTGCACATACTGTACTATGATGGGGGTGTGCGTATCAAGTTGTGAATCTGGGACAATAATTTTTCTCCCATCCAAAATAATCTGCCAAGGTCTGAGGTGGACTACAACTCCATAGAAATGTCTTATACTTTAACGGCAAAGGAGCTAAACAAGCCCTCCGCTCAATATTCCTTAGCATATATGTATTGCATAGGTTGATAAAACTTTGTTGGACTCCAAGCAATCCAAGCCTGTGAATATTTGTGCAATTTTTTTATATGTATGATTGAAGCAGGGGGTCTCCGGAGCTCAACCCAATTAATTTCAGCTCTGGGGACATCCTGCTTCCAGAGATACCTCTGAAGTAGGTGCCGATAGCTGCTCCGGCTGAGCAAGCTGGGCTTTAAAGTTTAAAGCTCCCGCGTCACATGGGCCAAAATGGGCCAAAATGAAGGTGCACCGATCACATCACGGCTTCCTATTGGTCTGCATGACGCAAGATCTTTGAACAGCGGCCAATACGTGAACCCTGGCAGTCGAGGAGAGCTACCAGCACCTAATTTGGACGTAAGTATCTCCGGAATCAGGGGGTCCCCGTAGCTGAAATTAACGGGTTTCAGCTCTGGAGACCCCCTGCTTCAATCCTATAATCTAAAATATAAAATTTGCAAATAAAATTGCAGCCTTGGATTGCCTCTTTAAAGAAAAACAAGATACTGTATTTAGGGAGGGGACCGTGGGCACGTGGAAATAACATAACGCTTTCCAAATAACTTACATTTTCATAAATTCTACTGACAATTGCCTTGTGCATTCAAACCATGACCCAGAAGCGGGGAAATCATAAAATGATCCGGTAATGAAGAGCAGGGTTGGAGCGCTGCAAAAAGGCTGGACAGGACCGGGTCTAAATAAAGTTATTTAATAGGCATAATGCCAAAAAAAGAAAAATACAGGTCAATCCTCTGACGCGTTTCGTGCCATGCGGGGCACTTTATCAAAGAGTAGTACTCTTTGATACTCAGGGTCCGTTCTGCCGATTTACATTGTTGAATTCATCATTACAAGTGGATACTGATATCTATTAAACCCTCGATACATTAGAAGCACCCTTTCAGGACTTGTCTTATTTTTGTATAGCTATGAAATGAGCAATGTCAGTCGGCCATTAAGGTAACCACTGATGTCAGTATTTACAATATAACTCCATGTGTTCATGGTTTCCAAGTCTCATTCAGTGCATTATGGTTAATTGCAGTCAGAGAATTGGAAAACAGGGACAGGACTACGAACTCATGATGACATGGTGTTGAGTTGGTATTACTGTGATTGCCAAACTGTACTGGAAATATAAACGCAGCTTCGACTGAGCCACTGATTGAGCCACCTGTGCTGAAGCTGGTATGTCCTTAAAACCCAACCTGTTGGGGGGTCTTGAGGACTGGAGTTGAGCAGCACTGTTTTAGATAACCAGCAATCCTTACAAAAAAAACTCTAACAGTAACATTTGTAGTTTTCTTAAAGTAGCCGCCCTGGGGTTTTTTCATTGTTAATATGAATGAAGTAGTCTTTAAAAAGTGTGTACACATTTAACCTTTTCATTGCCAGAGGGTGGCTGCAACAAAAGAAGGCAGATACTGCACTGACAGAGTTAAGATTTTAATAAATGAAAATGATTTGTAACAGCGGTATAATCCCTTTCCGTGCCGGAGCATATGGTGATATTCCTATTAGTACTGACATAGCATAACTATGCAAACTGCTATACAATAAAACTGTCCATTTACAATGACATTACTGAATGGCTCAGCTCATCTGGCTTGATGATACATTTGGGCTGACATAGTCTCTTGCACAAGAGGTTTAAACGTGTTTTAAAAGTAGTCTTATGTCACATTCAGTCAGTGTAAGACAGAAATGTAAGAGCTTATGATAAGAACATGCTCTCTTCTATTCGGGGAGCAGAAGTGAGTATGTTTAGCCAGGCGCAGGAGTGAAATGACTTCTATTCGGGGAGCAGAAGTGGGTATGGTTAGCCAGGCGCAGGAGTGAAATGATACCCTTCATTTGGAAATTGTGTGTTAGATTGCACATGCGTGCACAGTCAGGTAACAGGAAGTAGAATTGGCAACCTACAAAAACTCATATTCACTAAACTGTGCTACGCTTTACCACACCATAATCCCTACTCAAATGAACGGGCGTTAAAGATGTGCTAAAGCTTTTCACCCTTAAGTGAATATGGACCAAAGGGTGAAGAGGCAGCCATCTTTAATTTGTGATGTAATTTGTACTACTGGTAGTATTGGCGGCTGAAGTATATTGACATTTAAATTCTTCTTCCTCTACACACAACCATATTCTCTTCCCAAATTACATCTCTCTAATATGTTTTAAATGGCAGCAGGATGTGGTGAATATTAGCCTCTCCGATAGTTCCACTGCCATAAATGACGTCACAAAGCAAAGATGGCCACCTCCAAACACTTGTAAAAACAATGGGAAGTTCTTATCTGTACTATAGAAATCATATTGAACTGGTCTTATAGTGTACTTACACTCACTGTTTTTAACATAACAGCTGTTTTATCATTTAGGATATGTTGTATAGTTTTACTAATTTAGGCCCAAAAGCCTAACTGTAAAGAACAAATATCATATATTATTACAAAAAATCCTCATCCTCAAAAAGACATTAAAAACCACAACGCATCACACTTAGTGACCCGATTATGTATCTTAATGGCTCATAAAAACTCAGTGGATTCAGTGCAGCCTTCTATCTCATGGATTGGACAACTGGACCTGCCTTTTCCCCCAATAAAGCCACGTCATCAATTTACGTAGTCAGTTTAAATTGCTTCTTCTTGTCATTATCATTACACTTTAAATATAAAGGAAGCCGGTCAGCAGTGAAATGGCTAACTGTTTCCTACAGTAGCTTATCCTTTCTGAGTCCTGCATGACGTTATGGAACAGAGCACAGTTCGAAGTGTGTTCATCTTTTCCTTTCAATGTTTTTGTGGCTGAAATTAGAAACAGCAGCAGTTCCTGGGCGTGCTGTGGGACACCCTTTCATCGTAGCTTGGTCTACGTTCTTCTCCCAGACAATGTGTGCTGTCCATATTAGCCATTACTTTCACTAGACCTTCTCAAGAAGCTTGGGGCTAAAGCAAAAACTTGTGATGTGAAACTTTATTAAAGGATTTGGAGCAAAGCACCATGATTTGAATCAGATGGGCTGCCACCAAGATGCTGTCTCCGTGAACTCCTCCAAAAGAAAACACAATACGTTTCTTGAGCTGACTTCTCCTTTGGCAGTGGATTCCAGATTAGAACTAGAAAGTCAGAGCAATGTTCAAAAACGTTATATATTCCAGCTTTATTTCTGCAGGGGAATTGAAGTAATTTGTTTCTTTCAACACTGGACTGTACATGTGGAAATGGTCAAATTATATTCTCGGTGTAGGAGATGGATATTCTGTTTTAGCCTTCCAAATGATTAATGATGACAAAGAGTTTCCTTTATCAAATCCGCTCAATATTACTTCTTCTGCTAAGTAAACTATTGATTTATTGGTACAACAACCAACTGGCTGAAGCCACAAGAATAAGACATATTCTCCCTCTAAAATAAAGTAACATTTGCTATTATGCATTTACTGCTCTTTCATTGCTGAAAATAATTGATGATTTATAGTGTACAGAGCTGTCAAAGACCTCACAGGTCTCTTATTCACGAGTGATGTATGAATCTAAGAAATATCATGTGATCCATTAAAAGATATCATGGACAGGGAATAGTTCCGTGGGCGCCTATAAAATTTTACCACTATAAAGGATATACGAAAACCAAGCCTGTTGGTTGTGAAGATTGTTGATCCTCACGGTGGGCTTGAAAACAAAGAGAAAGCACAACACATAGCGTAATACTGTTGAAACATTAAACAAACAACATATAAGACAACATATAACAGCTGAATACTGAAATGGTATTTTTAGGACAATAAAATCATTTAATAACAATTAATATTTACTATAATGCACAATTTGCATGTACACATAGATTTAAGCAATTAAAAATCTGAATAGGTGGTTCAACTGCTCCGTAGCACCAATGTTGATGATAGCAATGCCTACTCACCAGATGGAATAGGTTTGCAGGCAGTGGATATTTTAGAGAGTATCTCCTCTCATCTGTGTGCTGCTCTCTGCTTAGCTGGCTTCTCTGTCGGCTCGTGGGTGCAGCTCATCAGCAGGGACTCCTGCAGCTCCAGGAAGCACGTCTGAGCAGATGGAACTCAGCTGCAGCTGATTCAGCACGATGTCAGCCACGGACCACCGTGAGCTAGTCTATCTGCTGCTCACTGCTAGCTGGCGTCTCTATCCGCTCGTGGACGCAACTTGTCAGCAGGTACTCCTGCAGGGTGCCAAGCAGGGCGCTTGAATAATGGAAAACCGCAACAGCTGGTTCAACTCGTCGGCGGCTATAAGAGATGGTTAGCTGGCAGCTCACGTTGATTCACCGATGTAAGGGGGTACTACACCAATGTGTGCGGGGCTTGAACCTCCACCCTAGTGTTTGCACACTAAGAGCAACTTTATTACAAGCACAGCACATGTGCAATTAGCTACAGGTGGAACTATTTACCCAAATGGTGAAGTCAGTATTTAAAGGACATTTTGGACTTTTTTATTCATATACCCCTGAGGAAGAGAGCAGATCGCTCTTGAAACGCGTAGGGTGGAGGTTCAAGCCCCGCACACATTGGTGTAGTACCCCCTTACATCGGTGAATCAACGTGAGCTGCCAGCTAACCATCTCTTATAGCCGCCGACGAGTTGAACCAGCTGTTGCGGTTTTCCATTATTCAAGCGCCCTGCTTGGCGCCCTGCAGGAGTACCTGCTGACAAGTTGCGTCCACGAGCGGATAGAGACGCCAGCTAGCAGTGAGCAGCAGATAGACTAGCTCACGGTGGTCCGTGGCTGACATCGTGCTGAATCAGCTGCAGCTGAGTTCCATCTGCTCAGACGTGCTTCCTGGAGCTGCAGGAGTCCCTGCTGATGAGCTGCACCCACGAGCCGACAGAGAAGCCAGCTAAGCAGAGAGCAGCACACAGATGAGAGGAGATACTCTCTAAAATATCCACTGCCTGCAAACCTATTCCATCTGGTGAGTAGGCATTGCTATCATCAACATTGGTGCTACGGAGCAGTTGAACCACCTATTCAGATTTTTAATTGCTTAAATCTATGTGTCCATGCAAATTGTGCATTATAGTAAATATTAATTGTTATTAAATGATTTTATTGTCCTAAAAATACCATTTCAGTATTCAGCTGTTATATGTTGTCTTATATGTTGTTTGTTTAATGTTTCAACAGTATTACGCTATGTGTTGTGCTTTCTCTTTGTTTTCAAGCCCACCGTGAGGATCAACAATCTTCACAACCAACAGGCTTGGTTTTCGTATATCCTTTATAGTGGTAAAATTTTATAGGCGCCCACGGAACTATTCCCTGTCCATACTGTTTTCCTGACCAGGGGGTCAGGCTTTGTGTCCTAGGCAGCCCCTTATGTATAGTTTTAATTAATATATAAGGTAATAGTTACTACACCACACACATTGCGGTTAGCGCTACCTGTTTTGTTGTTTATATTAAAAGATATCATGACTTACATCATATGTACTCGTTTATCAGTTTACGTATATATGGTAGTCTTATATAAGAATGTTTCATCAGAGACCATTCCAATCTTATGCAGAAGAAATGTTCACAGTCTGAAAATCTTAAAAGCAGATAAGAGCACAAAGGTGGGATTAGACACGACGGCACTTTTTGTTTTCATCTGACGTGTTTTAATAAGGAAAAGCTGTGTCCACTCTTTAGACTGGGAGACAATCCAACAGCAACCAAACTCTCTTTCCAGCTCATGACTCATAATCCGTTTTAGACTTTCAAGGGGTCATTTCCCCGTCATGATTGCAATCACTAAAACCGCAGAAATAAAGGAGAAGGTGTTGTGTGTGTGAGAGATGAATGGCCGTTTGGTAAATCCAACATAAGTAACTTACAACAGCAGAATAGTTTCAAAATGTGTCGTCAACAACATGAGCCACTGAAAAAGTATATATACTAGCTGAGAGACCCGGCATTGCCCGGGATGTTTGTGGGGTGGGATTTGGGTGGGAGTGGTCCACGCGTCACAGGATGGTGTGCGGTGGTACTGCTGATGTGGGGGTGCTAATGGTGATTGTATAGGGGTGCTGATGCTTTGGGAGGGTTTGGTGCTGTTGTGGGGGTTCTGATGGGGCGGATGTGGGGGTGCTGATGTGGGTGTGCCGATGGGGGGCGGTGCCGATGGGGGGGACAGGGGTAGCGAAGGTGCTGATGTGTGGGCGCTGAAGGTGCTGATGTGGGGGTGCTGATGGTGCTGATGATGCTGATGGGGGCTGGGGATGCCGGTGTGCTGGGAGGCAGGGGATACCGAGGGGCAGGGGATACCGGTGTGCTGATGTTGGGGTGCTGGGGATTGCGGGGAACTGGGGATACCAGGGTGCTGATATGGGGGTGCTGTTGGTGCTGATGTGGGGGTGCTGGGGATAGTGGATATCTAGGGATAAAGTGGTAATTACATCTCCAGGATGCGGTCTCCCTTGCGGATCCCAGCCCGGCCGGCAGCTCCACCGGGCAGCACGGCGGTCACATGCTGCAGCGGTGCGTACAGCTCCCCATTAATGCTCCGCAGCTGGCCACCCACGCTCACCTGGCCCTGCTCGTTAAATCCGTACCCGGACTTAATGATGTGGACTACCCACGGGCCTGCCCCCCGGGCCTGCCGGGCCGAACCCCTGGCCTCCACCGCCCCCGTTCGGCTGACTGGAGTGAATCCCTTCCCTGTCCTCATCTGCCATATTTACCACGGGAGGAGCAGCCAGGCGGGACGGGTCACGGGACCGGCGCGTCACCCGTCGCAGGGGAAGCTGGGGGATGTAGTCCGGCGGTGGCTGTCAGTCAGTGTGTGCAGTTCCAGGGGGGAGGCAGCCAATCAGAGACAGGTAATCAAAGGCAGGTAAACAGACACAATCAGAGGCAGCCAATCAGAGACACGCAATGTGAGGCAGCCAGCCAGAGACACACAATCAGGGGAGGTGATGGGGGGGGGGGAGCCGGCGGGCAGGTGAGCTGTGTGTGAGGAGGGATGATGGGGGGAGCTGGCGGGGAGGTGAGCTGGGGGGGTGATGGGTGGGGGGGTGATGGGTGATGGGTGGGGGGTGATGGGGGGGGGGAGCCAGCGGTCCGGGCCGCTGGGTGAAGAGGACAGTGGCCGGGTGGTTGTGCGTGTGTGTGGCAGTTGGGTGAGGCCGAGGGGAAAGGTGAGCTGCGGGTGAGGAGGAGAAGAGAGTGGCAGTTGGGTGACGTCATAGAGCCACGCAGGCCAATGAGAGGCGGGCGGGGCAGGGATACGGACCAATCTGATTGGCCAGACGCTGAGTGACAGACCCACGGACCAATCAGATTCACCACATCTAGCAACAATCTCACAAAATTCAATTTTATATATATGTAGCCCCTGTAAGTAAGAGCGGGCTACTTATCCTTCTCCTACTGGAGTAAGCCCTGGTAAGGGCAGGCGCCAGTAGTAACCATGGGTTTTTCCCCCCTTGAAGCCCTGCCTGGAGTGATGGAGACGGGCCCCCTGACCCTGTGCAGGCCTAGACAAAGGGGAGGTCCTGCTGACATCATGAGGGGCAGGGCTGACTCTATTTAGTGGCCAGTTCCTGTCAGTGACAGTTGGTTCTTGTCTGTCCTGGGAGTTGGAGGAGAGGAGTGATGTTCTGTCCTACGTACAGAAGAGAGATTAAGGAGACCAACCTATGAGTTGGGAGAGTAAGCAGCAGCAGAGTGGACCAATGCCCATCACCCAGCTAAGGGGGTGAGGGGGAGAATCAATCCCCACCCAGAGGATACCCTCTGAGGTGGGCATAGGGGTATTGAGGCCCCCCACAGACCATCCTGCTGGGAAGCCTACTTGGAGGGAAGGAGAGGAGAGAACAGGCCTGTACCTTAGGGAGAACTGCTTCCTATGAACTGCTGACTTTGCATGAACTGCTGTGACCTACCTCACCGTGTTGCCAGACAATAAAGACCTTGCTGATATTTTACCCAGAGACTGTGTGTGAGTTAAGGAGCATTCCCCCTGGGACCAGGGTCTTCTCTGTAAGGGTCCTACCCCACATCCCTGGGGCTTATAGAGAATGGAGGTGCTGCACCACTAAAGAATGAAGGCATTTACCCCAGAAGCCTGGTCCTGTTGTCCCCAACACCAACGCGGGAGACTCAGGCCCTCCTGTTCCAAGCAGGTACGCAGCACCCAAGTACACGTAGCCAGCCTCAGTACACCCTAGATAGCCATCTGTGTCTGGGGGGGGGGGGGGGTGACATGGGTTACATATATATAGATTACATTCCATACTTTGTTTTTCTGGCGGAATGTTTAACATAGCTGCCATTATGATTTTCTAAATGAGTGTTAATCATGTAAGTAATAATCCCTGAAGAACACTGCATTAACGATGATTAATGTCCAGAAGGGTGTCCAAACAAGATGGTACCAATTACAAAGATAATTGTCAGAGAAGAGGTGTGAAGGTTGAGAACAGCTGCTACCGGCATGTGGTTACTCACAGGATAGTTCAACGGTGCCAAATATATATATATATATATATATATATATATATATATATATATATATATACAGGCAAAAGAGACACAATCTCAAAAATTGGGTGATTGGCCAGATACGTGTGGTACAACATAATATTAAATACATGTGGTCCAGATGCCAGTGTCACACTTGGAGGTGTTGTCGCAAATTGTGACATCATCAGCCAGAACCAGGAAGTATGGCGCATTTCGTTGCCATAGTGATATAACGCCAAGGACGACTCTCATCTCAAGCATAATATGATCAACGATAGCGCGTGTGTATAAATGACAAAAACTAATATAACAACAAAACAAGGAAATTGAAAAACAAAATCATCTAAGCCAAGGTAAGAGTGGACCATTGTAAATAAATAGGATAACAAGCAATAAACAAATGAGATTAAATAGCAGGCAACGAGCAGATATACATTGCACATGATGGAATATAGGAGAGTATAGCAATCTTAGCCAAATGTAAAGGAATCAGGGAATGTTAATAATAAACACAGATTAGAGAGGGGGCTGGGCCGGAAAAATCGCTTCCTCTCAATAAAACTTTCAAGGAAAGAGTACGAAATGCCTTTATGTATTCTATATTATTAATGCATATGCTATAATTTGTCTTTCCTAATGCTTCTTTTTTCTGTAGTTCAACGGTGCTACTCTGTCTCTTTGCTACCATCTCCTGAAGCATCCATGAATTTTCCCCACTGAAAAAGGATGGAGCAACTGTATACAGAATATACTTTAGAGCAGTGTTTTTCAACAGGGGTTCCCCGGGCATTCCTAAAAGGTTCCCTGCAAGGTTCAGGTCATTTTAAAATTGTACTAAATACAGAAAATGTACAATGCATCTAATCTTAGACATGCTATTAGAGAAGGTTGGGGTTCCTTACAATGCATCTGATCTCAGACACGCTATTAGAGAGAGTTGGGGTTCCTTACAATGCTTCAAACATGCAACAGTTATACCATTACTCAAAAACAGCAAGCTTGATCCTACCTGTCTTTTTAACTATCGACCTGTCTCCCTCCTGCCTTTTGCCTCTAAACTCCTTGAACGTCTTGTATTCTTTCACCAGCTCCATTTTCTCACCACTGATATGCTCTCCTAGACATTCTACAATCTGGCTTCCACACTGCTCACTCCACTGAAACAGCCCTCACTAAAAAAACTAATGACCTCCATGCTGCCAAAGACAGAGGTCATTACACTCTGCTCATATTACTTGATCTCTCTGCAGCATTTTATACCGTGGAGCACCCTCTCCTCCTTCACATTCTCCATACTCTTGGTATTCGTAACAAAGCTATATCCTGGATCTCCTCTTACCTCTCCCATCGTACTTTCAGTGTCTCATCTGTTAACACCTCCTCCTCTATAGAACTCTCTGGGCGGGTACCCCAGGGCTCTGTCCTGGGACCTCTCCTCTTTTCTCTGTACACACTCTCACTAGTTCACCTAATCACATCTCTTGGGTTCAAATATCAGCTCTATGCTGACGACACACACATTTACTTCTCAACCCCTGACCTTATACCTTCTATACAGACCAAAGTTTCTGAATGTCCCACTGGGATATCATCCTGGATTGCCCTCCACTGACTTAAACTCAACATGTCAAAAACAGAGCTCCTCATATTTCATCCCAAACCTGGCCCCACTACCTCCTTCCACATTACTATTGGAAGTTCTGTCATACACCCAGTAGCGCCAGCACGCTGCCTAGGGGTCACACTCGACTCCTCTCTCACATTCTCCTCTCACATTCAAAACATATCTAAAACCGTTGCTTTTACCTTTGCAATATTACAAAGATACGCCCTTTTCTCTGTTACTCGATTGCTAAAACTCTGACTCCGGTCCTCATTCTCTCCCATTTCGATTACTGTAACCTCCTGACGTCTGTTCCTGCCTCTCACCTGTCTCCCCTACAATCTATCCTAAACACTACTGCCAGAATCACTCTACTCTTAAATCTGTCTCAGTGTCTCATCTGCTGAAATCCCTCTCCTGGCTTCCTATCAAATCCCGTATCACACACTCAATTCTCCTCCTCACTTTTAAAAGCTTTACACTCTTCTGCTCCTCCTTACATCTCAGCCCTAATTTCTCGATGTACACCATCCCGACTCTTGCGTTCTGCTCAAGAATGTCTTCTCTCTACCCCTTTTGTATCTAAAGCCCTCTTCTGCCTTAACCCTTTCTCACTGACTGCCCTTTCCCCCAATATCCGACTAGCACCCACTCTATCCACCTTTAAAACCCACCTTAAGTCACACTTGCTTAAAGAAGCATATGAGTAGCACCGTGGCAAATACTATACACATAATACATAAAGCTTGACCCCCTGCAGACGCACTTACCAGAATGCCCTCCTACTGTCTCTGTACGTTCTTCCTACCTACCAATTAGATTGTAAGCTCTTTGGAGCAGAGACTCCTCTTCCTAAATTTTAGTTGTTATGTCTGAAGCACTTATTCCCATGTTCTGTTATTTATATTATTTGTTATTTATATGATTGTTACGTGTATTACTACTGTGAAGCACTATGAATATTAATGGCGCTATATAAAAAAAAACATACATGCATACATACAATCCGTCTGATCTCAGACGCGCTATTAGAGAGGGTTGGGGTTCTTTACAATGCAGCTGATCTCGGACGCCCTATTAGAGAGGGTTGGGGCTCCTTACAGTGCACCTGGTCTCAGACGCGCTATTAGAGATGGTGCGGGTTCCGCAGAATGTCACAATATAATTATAGGGTTGATAATTAGAAAAAGGTTGAAAACCACAGTTTTAGGGTGAAGTTAGAATCAGACCTAAGGCAATAATACCGGCTCATGCCGTCTGCTCTCAGCTGCTCCCAGTAGCATTGTTGAGTTTTCCAGTCACAATAAAAAGCAGCAAATTAAAAATGTTTTAGGAAAAAATAAAGAAGTCTGGCAAAGCTGCTTCTTGCTTCCCATGGCTTGTGACTCAGCAGAGGATGATTGTTTGTGATATGGCTTTGTTACTTTATCTGGTGCAATCCTGGCTTGTTAATGCCTAGAATGTAGATCAGTGAGAAATCTAGCTGTCCTAAACCTTAGCTTGTAACAT
>NC_134490.1:18684247-18771747 GCF_040206685.1 Ascaphus truei | reverse complement strand
ATTGCCCATTGACTGCCAATGTATTAATCTGTGGGGTATAGATAAATACAGTGACAGGCAATGCGTTTTTTGGCAAATGCTTGTTGTGTATTGATTTGTATTTTTTCTATTTCTGTTTATTGTTTTGATAAAATTGTTTTGAATTTGGATGGATTGTTTTTAGTACATTTTAGGATTGGTTAGTATTTTAAATTAATTAATTGTTTTGTTGGATAGTCGTTTAAATTAATTAATTGTTTTGTTAGATAGTGGTTTAAATTAATGAATTGTTTTGTTGGCTAGTGGTTTTATTTATTTAATTGATGGGTTGGCTAGTGGTTTTCTTTCTTGAATAGTTTGCTTGGATAGGTGTTTATTTAATTGTATTGTTATGTTTTGAAATAACATAATTTTTTTTTTAAACGTATATATTTTTTTATTTTTCAGGAAACATGGTAACATATAAAGGGGGGAAGGGAATGGGGGGGAGGGGGGTACAGAAAATAAAAGGGTTATGAGGTGGGGGGGTAGGGCGGTGGGGTAACATCCATCACTGGCTTCATGCAGGAAGCGAACATTCCATGATACTTGTTACATCCTATGCTAGGTCTAGATCTACCTAACCTTTAGTAGTTGTTTCTGGTTTCCTTACTATTTTATGGTTCCTATTGGGTTCTTCCATATGTAAGTCTCCCAGGGGTCCCATGTTGTCAGGAAGGTGTTATGTCTGTCGTGTATTAGGCTTGTAAGTCTTTCCATCGTCATTATGTAGTTTATCTTGTGCAGTACCTCGTTGATTATTTCACCAAAGTAGCAAAATAACACCAAAATAGCAAATTTTAATTATTTTACTATTTTGGTGATAGATACATTTGATTAATGTGTACTATTAGGCTATTTCGTTCTTTTATTGTTGGGGTGTCTAGGTGCTTGTGTATTTATTTAATTCTTGTGTATTTGTGGACTTAATGATTTTTTTAAGGTTGACCATTGAGTGCTATCGTGGCTTATCATGCCCATATTATATAGGTATGACATACCACTGTGCCAATCAATGGGTAGAGGGTGGGTATAGTGACACTTGGGTGGGTGGTTAGGCCTATAGCAGTTATTAATCGCTAAGGTGATTAAGGGGTTAGGGGCCATTAGATTGTATTTTTTCATGTACTCTTACTGGCAATGGAGGACATGGACCTCCAGTATGCTAATGAGGATGCCCTTCATGATGGCAGGGGTAAGTAGAAATATTTATTTACTTTATTTATGCTGGCTGGCTAATGTTTGATTTTATAATGGGCAAATGAGCTATTATCCATATCTGGATAATAGTTATTTTGCCCGTTAGTGTACTTTATGTGTTGTGGGGGGTTGTTGGGGGTAGAGGAGGAGGGTAGTGGGGCTGTTGTGTTTATTTTTGTTTCTTGGGGGTAGAGGGATTGGGTGAAGGGGGTAGTAGCCCCAAGGGTGGGTTTTCAGGCCTTCTAGGGGCTAGTGGGACTGGTTAACCCCCTCATTACCACTGCCATGGTAGTGAAGGGGCTAACTCCTCCCGCAACCTTCCAGGCAGGCCTAAGCACCCACCCTGGGACTACTACCCCCTTCATCCACCCCCTCTGCCCCAAGAAACAGGCTATTGAGGTGTAGCACTGCCCCCTCCCCCTCCCCCCCTCTGGTAGATCTTACTGCTGCTACCGGTGTTGTGGTGCTTGCATACCTGCAAGGGTCCAGGAGATGCATAGGGAACAGGACAGGCTTTCGTTGGCTTCTCACAGTTTGCTCTTGGTGTCAGCACCTCCAGCTCCAGTGGCTCTAGGGTAGCCAGAGACAGTCTCCCACTTGTGCACATTACAGACATACCCCTACCTGATAGACTGAGAACTCAGGCAGGAATATATATAGACAATGGGTACTTTATTGCAGTCACTGGCAGATGATACACTTACACAGCAATGCAGATGCTGATCAAAGGTTCCCAGGCTTCAGAATGGTGCATGGCCTCAGATAGTAGAGAGGCCTAATTGTCAGGTTTGAAGCCTTTGTGGCAGCAGATGTTCCCCAACCCCCTAGGGGTTGGAGTGGGCACGCTCATCCCCGATGGAAGAGATTCACAGCCCTTCCTCCAGTCTCCAACTCCAGACTGGACTGCCCCACTAACTTTTGGCACTTCCCCTTGATATCTAGAAGAATAGGGCATAGTGTCTGTATCACGATTGGCTACACACACACACCATGTCACCTCCTCTCCTGTCAATCAGAGGATAGCAGAAGGGGGGTCAATGGCCCTGGATCATTCTATCAAAGCCTGCAATACCTATCAGGGCTTGTGTGACAGGAGGTAGAGAAGCAGCAGGGCCAGCCATGTTACATAGGTTTTACCCCTTCATTGCCTTAACGGCTAGCCGCTAAGGTAATGAAGCTGTTTTAATATAAATTTTAATACTAGTGTAAATGAGCAGGGGGCCTCCGGAGCAGAAACGCGTTGATTTCAGGTTCGGGGACCCCCTGCTTCCCAAGATACAGGCCCCGTTATGTGGTGCTGGTATCTCCTATGCATTTTATTCCCACGGTCATGTGATGCGAGACATTTAAATGCATAGCAGATACTGGCACCCCATAACGGGGCCTGTATCTCGGAAAGCAGGGGGTTCCCTGGACCTGAAATCAATGTGGTTCTGCTCCGGAGACCCCCTGCTCATCTACACTAGTATTAGAATTTATATTAAGATCTTGCGATCGCTGGTGAGATATGCGCAGGGAGAGGCGGCTCTCTCTGTGCAGCTCTCTCTGCAGCTGGAAAAAATCGCCGGGTGAGCCCTTTTGAGAGAGACGATCATCATTTCGCTGGCTACTCGCCCGTTTTGGGAATTTTGCTATCACAGGTAATCGAGGCTTTCTGAATACCGTGATAGCAATGCCCCAAAATCTGTCGGCGGAAACAGCCCAGCGATTTTTTTTATGAAGGCTTATAAAATGGGCCCCGAAATCTCTGATACTCAAAATTAGTGACCCACAGAAATACAACGAGATGTCTGTCAATGTAAACTTAAAATAACTTGCAGAGCCCTTCAAACAAGTCAGAATATTTTTCTGATTCATGAGCTGTAAATCTGCATAGCACTATGTCCCATTTTTACTAAGTCCCATTTGGGTTGCCTGATGGCTTCTCCAAAAATACTGGACACAATGGTGAAAGGTGCGAAGCACGCACGCCTCGCCTCTCTCCATGCTGTTTCCTCCTCTTCTTAGCTCCCCCCCAGACTCCTGACACCTCCTCCTGATTGCATGCTGCTGGGTATGGCAGTCAATCAGGATGGAGGAAGCTGCCCAGCCCTGTAACAGCCCATCTCTCTAGCTGCTCGTGAAAATCCTGCAACCCCCTAAGCTGGTCAGGTCACTATGTCCAGAGAGGTAATACCAGACACATGCATGTCCAGTATTACCTCTAACTTTTTACTGGACAGAGTGTCCAAATACAGGACAGTCCGGTTCAATACTGGACACCTGGCAACCCTACTAAGCAGTGCTATGCCATAAAAAAACCTTCTGGTGCTGAAAAATACCTTACAACCCATTCAAGCAAATTATTTTTCTTTGCTTCCTTGATGGCAGCTGATCTCATGTAACCCCTTCACTGCAACACATTGTTCTGGAAGCAAAAGGGGTTACATTTAAAATCAGGCGTTTCATAAGCCAACTGGCACTTGAGTGATGGACTTTGAACAATAGATTTGTTGTAGGCAATATGCCAAGAAATGAGCCACGTCTACACCAGGCTTTGCTTTATGAAGGAAGTAATCATTTTTCCTCTCGGTCGGAAAACGTCAGTTAGAATGACCTTTGATGCTTAAATATAATGTAGGAGTTACTCATTATTTGTGCATGTATTCTGGTTTGTTTCCGAAGAGCAGAGCCTTATTTTGCCTGCCTGATATGAACATTGAGAGGTTAACAAGTTTTTAAGTTATCAATGGTCTGCTGGTTCAATAAAAAGTATCACACTATCTGCTTCTGTTACTTGACCTTTGTACCCTTCCATACCTTTGCTCTTCCCTTAAAACACACCACCTTCCAAAAACCGCATAGTGTACATTTTAACTGGGTTGAAATGAACACAGCTTGTATTAAACCGTAACAACCATTACACATACAATAGCTCTGGACCTAGTCAGCCAATAGCTCCAAACCCTGTAACCTGTTAGTGCTCACCACCGCTCCTGATCCAGTGAGCCCTCTAAACACCAGCGTCCCCTTTAGAAGGACACATTCAGGCTCGCCGCAACCTTAGACCGCCTCCTTGACCCATCATTAACATTCAATAAATTTACCACCTGGACAAAACTAACCAGTCCACACACCTCCACAGCCAAGGCCATTTGACCCCTCAAACTTAACTCGACCTTCCTACCAATAGCTAAGCCTTCTCCCGTCCTATCAAACCATATTAAATATATCCAAGGCTATCTCAGAGAAATGCAATCCGTCCTGCACCACAGGGGTGCTCAACTCCAGTCCTAAAGCCCCCCACGCCCCCAACAGATCAGATTTTCAGGATATCCCTGCTTCAGTCTTCAACTGAGCCTCTGATTGAGCCACCTGTGCTGAAGTTTGGACATCCTGTAAACCTGACATGTTGGGGGGTGGGAGGTGCTTGAGGACAGGAGTTGAGCACCTCTGCTCCACTACATGGTTGAGCTTCCTCCTGCTCCTATGAACGACCATTCTATCCTGAACCCCCCTACAGACCCGTCTATGAATAATCTCCAGCTACACTGTCACTGAGGCTGAAAACGATACTGATAACGGTGCCACATCCTTTCTAATCCGGTTCATAAAATCAACTGGACATAGTTGTGAAAAGTCGTTCTCCCCATTAAGCACACCAGAATATCTGGGGCTGATAAAATCATGGGAAAGACATTTATCCACCACATTCCCCACGGCCCCAACTCAGAAACACTCCCCCCATCCCATGAATCCCCAGCCATTCCCATACAGCCTCCGTTCCTGCTCTCTTAATGACCCAATATACATATGAGTCCCCCCAGAACTCCTAACTACAAAAACCGCCCGACTTTGCTCACCCAATCTTTATAATCTCCTGCGCCAGGTGCAAACTGGCTGTCTGCATTGTGGCTGCAATCCGAAAAGAGTGAGAGCCAAACAATGCCGAATCCAACCCCACAAGACACCGTTTTGAAAGCCCTGATGAACTAAAATATTGTCTATTTGTGAATCAGCAAGGGGCCTAACCTCCAAAAATTCTGACAGCAGCCCCACTGGGCACATCACACTCTCTTCCACCCTCCAAGCGCCTCAAGATTGAAAAAACAGACCTTCTTGGTAGCTTTAGTAATTCCAATTATCAGTGTATATATGTTCACTTGCGTCGTGGTTATTTACAATATCATTAAAGTTTTATTATTTTTCATGCTATAGTAAGATACTAAACACACAGATACCCAGTAAGCTCATATAAACCCCCCCCCCCCAAAAAAAAACAAATATATATTGTGACCGAGTCACTGACTCAGTATGCTGGAATAGTGAATGGAGAGACGCTGCAGCCAGTTCACAGAGTGTTAATCTCCTCAGACAGAAAGAAGCACACCTGCAGCCTAATTAAGCAGGAGGCCTGAGAGACTGCAGGTTTAAAAGCAGGAAGTGATTCACACACGAGGTGAGCTTGTTTTTCCACAGGAAGGTGGAGAGAACTCTCCCGGCTGGGAAGCCGTTGCTGTTGCTCTGGTCCCCCAGTCCTGCGAGGAGCTAGGCTGCTGGGACCAGCTGGGACCCCAACCCAGGATAAAGATACAGATTGCTGCGAGGCTGGACACAGCTTTCTCCCCGGAACCGTGTTCCTGTTTGCTGTCAGAGCTGCAAAACAGATAAGACTTTATTCTTATACGTATCGGTTTTCCTTTGTGTAGCATGTTTTGGGCATGACCAGATTAGCTGGCTGTCCTGTTAGTAAGGGCTCAAGAAGTGAGTTAGTGTCCCTAACGGGACTAGGCTTTAATTTTCAAGAAAGTCGTTTTTTAAAGGGACAGTGCACCCGTACTTTATTTTGGTTGTGGCTAATAAACCACTATAGTTGACCGTTTCCCATCGTGTCTAGCATCTTACTGACACCGCCGCGAGGCCGTCCTGCCACAATATACACTGGCGACACACTTTATTCGAGCTCGGCTAGTCCCACGAATTCGGGTATACTCGGGTGTATTGAGGTTTGTGACTGTTTTCTGCCCGAGTGCATTGCGTTATTTTCCAGGCAGGGATTGAAGCATTTTATTCCCGCTGGCTGCAATACTGCACAGTATATCTTAATATATAAAATCGAATGGTTAGTGAGGTTAGTGCTATCTGCGGTGAATGTGATTGGTCCTCAGCCTCTGGCCAATCAGATTGCTGTGTGTGACGTCACCCAACTGCCACTCTCTTCCCCCTCGGCTCGCCACACACACACACACACACACACACACACACACACACACACACACACACACACACACACACACACACACACACACACTTCCCAGAGGAGGGGGGAAACAAGGTTACACATACACACACACAGTGACACACACAGTGACACACACAGTGACACACACACACACACCTCTCTCTCCCCCCCTTCCTCCCTCGCGGCGCCAGTAGAGGTCCGGCGCTCATCTCTCCCTCCCTCCCGGCGGTCATCTCTCCCGAGTCCCCTCCCGGCGCTCATCTCTCCCCTTCCTCCGGTCACGTCTCCCTCCCTCCGCTCACCTCTCCCGGCGCTCCGCTCAGCAGCGGACCCCCTTCCTCCCTCGCGCGCCGCGGGGAACAGGCAGCGGACCCCCTTCCTCCCTCGCGCGCCACGGGGAGCAGGCAGCGGACCCCCTTCCTCCCTCGCGCGCCGCGGGGAACAGCCAGCGGACCCCCTTCCTCCCTCGCGGAACGGTAACGTATAACTATACATATATATATATATATATATATATATATAGTGGTAATTTGGGGGGTTTATATGAGCTTACTGGGTATCTGTGTGTTTGCTAACATTGTCCAGCTGGTCTCAGCTATTTTGGAGGGTAGTGGCCCCTCCTCCCCAGGTTTTAATCTCGCCCCTCCCCACTTTCCATATATACAGGTCTTTTCATGCAGCTGTTTGTGACAGATCCAATGCAGATCATTCTTCCTGTAATTATACAGGTAAATAAGAATTCTAATCAGTTAGTGTTAGGACCTGTGATATTATAGTCATGCCTTGAACTGGTTCGCAGGCTTGTGATGCTTTGGCCAAAGGGTTAATCTAAATGACCCTTTTTTCCAAGAGATATATATAGGTATTTCACAGTGTATTTTTGTCACATTGGAAGTAGCTCTGGGCTCCCTTTGTGTTTTGTTTTTTATAGTAAGATACTCCTTTCTATATGTCAGTTCCTTTGAGGTATCACCGGTCAGGAATTTTTGCGATTCCATGACTTACTAAGTCCGAGTATATTTTCTACACTTTGAGTACAGTCTTGAGAGGGATCTAGTGTAAACATATTGCTTTACACGTTCTGTTTTATACTTCTTGGTAGCTTTCAAAACTGCTCCCAGTACCCCAAGGGAAACTGGCCTCCTTGGATCCCCCCAACAAGTTTCTTAAGCAGAAAATGCATTGTGTGGTCCTTTCAGTCCCAAATGGCCCAGAAAAACTATCCCAGCCAGCTGTTCCACAGAACTGGCTGATGCAATTTCACTGAACCTGGCTAGCAGAAAACCCACAGAAGCCCAAAAACAATCTTTCATATCGCCTCCCGCTAAATCCCTCCTCTTCCTCCTTTCTCCTTCACCCCCTAACTATCCAGAGGGACTCAGACCACCAGCTATGACACCTTTCCCTTATATGTCGGTGGTAACTTTACTACATGGAAAAAAGGATCAATATGGCTTCCCCGTTCCCACCCTTTCTTTATTTTAAATGACCCTATATTTTCAAAACTAGACCTTTTTCTTTTTTTTTTGTTGCTACATTGTAATCTCCAACAGGAATGTACTGAGTATTAAAAAAAAAAATAGCTGGGCATCAGAATATAGATTTTGCAGGGAGGGTTCCTATACGTGACTTGGTTATTTCAGTTTAATGCTGATCTTAAACTGATGCAATGCATTGCAAAGCATGAATTCACTGCCAACAAAGTGGTTGGCTTCACATGTAAATATAACCTGGGAACACGTCGCTACCCCAGACAGACACACATGCAGTAGTGTAGAATCAGCCTGGTGCAAGGGAGAATAAACAGTAGAGAACACACAAATAATCAGCCAGGATTATATAAAGCCCCCTATAGTTGCACTCAAAAGGCAGGTGACAAAGTAAGTGCAATATCACTACATAGAAGGCCACAAAATAGCCTATTCCCAAGATTGGGTAACCGCCCAAGGTCACAGAATTGAAAATAATAAATATTTTAATCAATATATAAAAAACGACGAAACACAATAAAAAACACCGAAGTGCCGGGATAAAATCCCCAAATGCGTGGAGTCACGGAACAAAGGAGGGAATAAATGATATCCCAAAATAACACAGCTATATATACACAGTCTAAGGAGAACAATGTATAATGTAATACTGCACTATAACGTATGTAGTCATAGACGGCTGCGAGTCAGCATAAACAAGCAGGTATAGTATGCAACACCATAGGTGCAAAATCGTCCATTAGTAAGTATACAGGGAACCGGACCAATGGGTTCCTGTATCTAGTGGAGCAATAGCGTATGCCTTGTATCTATAGTACGCTCTCGTGCAACCTGTCTGGCTTTCTCTTGCCGTTTGTGTGGCAGCAGCGTATGTCCCGCAAAGAATCAGGAGCTAGATCGAGTGGTACAGCAGCGTGTGCCCCGTGCCTGCAATGCGCTCACATACAACCTGTCTGGCCATCTCTCATAGCTGGTGTAGTAGCAGCGTGTGCCCCGTGAGTAATCTGGAGCTTCCCGTTTCTCCTACCACAAGCCGCGTGTATGTCAACGTAATGACACCTATAGTGTTGCATACTATACCTGCTTGTTTATGCTGACGCGCAGCCGTCTATGACTACATACGTTATAGTGCAGTATTACATTATACATTATACATTGTTCTCCTTAGACTGTGTATATATAGCTGTGTTATTTTGGGATATCATTTATTCCCTCCTTTGTTCCGTGACTCCACGCATTTGGGGATTTTATCCCGGCACTTCGGTGCTTTTTATTGTGTTTCGTCGTTTTTTATATATTGATTAAAATATTTATTATTTTCAATTCTGTGACCTTGGGCGGTTACCCAATTTTGGGAATAGGCTATTTTGTGGCCTTCTATGTAGTGATATTGCACTTACTTTGTCACCTGCCTTTTGAGTGCAACTATAGGGGGCTTTATATAATCCTGGCTGATTATTTGTGTATTCTCTACTGGCTTCACATGTAGACAGCATCATTGTTCCCAACACCACATATCTCAGAATATGTTGTTTGATAACAGCATCCTGGACATCGAGCGGTCACATGAGACGCCGGAGCACCGAGTAGTGCAGAGGTGGTGAGAGCTGGGGCGGCTGTAAACCCCAGAAGTTTCATACTCATAGTTTAATGCTCTAAAGAATGGGTAGCATGTGAGTGCATATTCTAAAAGATGTTATTGGTTTTTTTATTGAATCATAAGGATAACTTTATACACACCATCTGCACTATTGTATTCCTTCTCTGTTATCCATTTGTGATGATCCGGGGGTCACGGCGGTCGCAGCGTGACCCCCCCCCCCCTCACCTCTTTTTGCTCCCGCTGCCGTAGGACATCTCCCTCGCTGCTCCCGCCCAGCCCCGTGGTTGGGGGGCTTCCCCGTCGTCCCCGGCGGGCGGCCGCTTCTCCGCGGGCAGCTGGTACTCAGGCGGCTGCCATTGCCCCATGGCGCACCCCGCCCCCCGTTACGGAGCGCACGCCGGACAAAAATAATTTATTCACCAGCTCACGCATGGGCTGCAATCCGACTTGAAGGCTGCTCACCTGTATACCCTTCAAGGCAGCCTAACCAGGACGGCTCCATGCGCTCCTCCAGGTCTGCCCCCACTTCCTATTCGCCAGCCGCACTATATAATGCCTGTCTTGCCATTCCCACATTGCTCGACATAGTCTCCACTTGTGGATGTCTACCCTGGTTTCCTCTTCTCTCTACTACTCAGGTTACGACGCGGCTTGGCGGACTATTCTCTCTGGTTCTCGACCCTGGCTCCCTCCTGACGACGCTCTCTCTCACGCTCCTCGACCACAGCTTGCATCTCGACTATCCGGACCTCTCCACTCCCTGACCTTGGCTTACGGCAACTACCACGTCTCTTCTATATCCGGTACCGGCAAGTATAACTCAAGCTATATCCACCTGGCCTGGCAACACCAGAATGCCACACTCCGGACACGCTCCTTCTGCTGCGGGTGCGTGCATACATACGTCCCACCTCAGTACAAGGGACGGGTCTGGCCTGCGGGCAGCACCGGCGTAACACCTTTAAGCTTTGCTGGCAACCTGACTACCCATATAGAAGTTGCCACAGATTTGGACCTCTTGTTATATTTAAGGAAAAAGTGCACAATTCCTCATAGATTGGAGAACGTATTACACTATTGTGTTTTTAGCTCTTCTTATTGGTGTAATATTGTGCTCCCCTATGTTGGAGAAACCTGGATTTCTCAGAGCATCACAGAAATTCCATGGGATTCAATGTCAATTCTGGTGCAGCATATTGCAATACAGTATACCCCAACATATCCCACCAAAGAGATTGCTGAAAGTAGATACGTCTGTGATATAAAGGGAGGCAGCACACAAGCTAACCTGATGTATTGTAACTTCTAATAAAGGCTTATATTTTAATAATGTAAATCATGTACAACTACATTACTGACAGTACCTACAAATGTCATCACTATATTACAGATATGGTTCAGTATTTCATGGGAGTTCGGGTTAACAACATGATGTGTAGTCTGTGGCATTTTGTGAAATATGATCATGAAATGAGCTAGTGGCTACATTCTTGCAACTACCAACATCCAGAAAAGCAGTTCCTAGAAAATGTATCCAGGCATCAACAATGCTCAGCCACAGAACATATAATAGTATAGAGAAGTTGCCTAGGGTAAAAAACATAAATCAGCCATCATGATGAACTAGTGTTCCCCAGATTACAACCTCAAGCAGCATTCATCCTGTCAAGTGCCTGTTTACTTATGTGTAGGAATGCCTGTTCCGTAGGCAGCAAAAATACACCAATGTCAGAGACGCCGAAATAAATATTAGTTGTTTTCCTGTTCTTTCTATTTATTCGGATAGGTAAGCCTCTCTGCAGGCTTCATTCGATTTCTCCATTATTTTTTGCAGTAAAGACCATATTTATTTTCACGTTCTGTGTTCTTCAATTACTTTCTACCTTGTGCAATAACCAGAACACATGGGCAGTGCAAATTGGTATTCTGTGCTGAAGATTTGAGTGGTATTTATCAGTCTCATGGCTTCACCTGACTACATACCGTAGGCCTCAATTACATTATATTATTGCATCAACTTCTTACATACTTCAATCCACTGTGAGCTGCAGCAATCCATAAATTAGTTTCTCATTCTTTTATGATTTATATTTTACTTAATGTCCTGTCCCCTGGTACTTATTTTATTTGAGAATGTTCCGCCTCGCCACTCTGCCTCTTTTTTTTTGTGTCCTCTGTATATTGATTAATAAAGTCTTAGAAAAAAGTATCATTGCTGCAAGATTAGATAGGTTTGACTTAGTCTTGACAGTAGTGTTGTAAAGGTGCACTCACAAATGTTCACATTTCAGCTGCCACGGGTGCTCTGTCCCACTGGTAAATGGAGTAAAATTTGCAAAACAGCTAATAAAAAGGCAAAGAACAGCACTCCATGGAACTTGTGCAAAAATAAAAAAAATGAGTTAATTATAAGATCAACATTTCAGTCCTATCTTGATAAAGCGCCAAGATAGAAACAAAACATTGATCTTATAATTAAAACTTTTTTTTGTATTGTTGCAGTGGAGTTCTGTTCTTTGCCATAACTCAGTCTTGAATCAGGATATTACGATTTTTGCTAAATGTTGATAAACCGACACAGAAATCACTTGGGGGAAAAAAAATTTATTTCAAATTATTGCAACAAATATAAATATGTCAAATGTTAGAACACCCAAGGTCTCCACTTTCGAGCAGGTTACATGTCGATTCAGACCACATACTAGGGCATGAAATCAACAAAAAATAAAATCTCTAGTATAAAATATGTACAGAATTTATATTGTAAAAAGGAGACACGTGTCTCTGTTTCCATCAGAAAATTGGATTTGACACATTGTGAGAAAATGTTTTTATTTATAAAATGTTTTACCAGGAAGCAATACGATGAGAGTTACCTCTCGTTTTCAAGTATGTCCCATTCCAGGAACCCACACAGTAAGGCCTAGATCCACAAAACTCTGTTAAGTCAGGGCTAACTTGACGTTACCGAAAACAGAACCGGACGTTGTGTTTCCTAACTTAAAATGGCACCCTCGAAAGCCAATTATATGCCAAAACAACGGCTGTCCTACATATCACGTTATTGTAGCAGAATGTTGCATTATCTTCCAATACCGTGGCATAATGCTAGTCTTGGTGTATCGCCTACGGAGGCGCCAAAATAGGGCTTCTGCTGAAGTGGAAAGAGGAGGGGAGGGGGAAACAATTACGGCAAATAACGTTATGCTATTTAAATTAATACATTTTAAAAAACGGTTATTGCAACTGTCCAGAAACTGTAAAAGCCTAATTTCAGGGTCTGGATGTGAGTAATCCCAGGTTTAGATATGACCTTACTAAAGTAATGTTAAGTCCCCACATGAACATTGAATGACTTTACTGGATTTGCGTTGGTAAAGTTATTTGTATATCATTTGCATGTTTTCATCATTAACGGCCATTATAGTTAAAAGTATAGCGTTATCAGGGGAAATCATGATTTAAGATGATGTCATTGTCCTTTTAAGCCAGACCATTAGTGTTAATATGACGTTATGTTAGGTTAATGTCACGTTAAGGGACTTAACCGAGCATTGTGGATGTGTGCCTCAGAGCACCATGCAACTGTCATTATACACTCATCACAAAAGCAGACACTCTCTGGTTGATGCTTTTTCTTCAATGATGTTGTGTGGAAATCATTTATTTATTTTTCCTTTTTAAGACTTATAAAATGTTTCTTCTTTAAGCCATTTCTCTTCAGCAGGGACTCAATGAAAAGGCATAAAGCCCCTATTCCTCTCCTAGAGAGACAACGTATATAATCCTGCATGAGAATGGTTGAGTGAGTTTTACCCCACGTGGTAAATGCACAGCTCTCTCAAATGGAACATTGCGATTGGCTTAGACTGTTGTCATACAGCATAGCCAATGTTTCACTTACTTGTCAAAAGAGATCTTCTGAATATTCCATTCCTGCATTAATTTGGTTATACCTTGACATGGTATGCAGGCTTATGACGCTTTGGCCAAAGGGTTTAACTAAATAACCAAGTAATTATTATTAAAGTATTTAAACTTTATACTTATTACCATATATGTTTTGTCAATTGGATGTAGCATTGAGCACCCCTGTCTTTTGTTGTATACGTTTGCCATGCTCAGTAGAACTCTTTTTGACATAAATATATATTCATGATATGGTGGGTGTAGTAGTTTGAGCTAGCTGGGAATGGGGTCTTTTTGCATCTTGATGATAATATAATTGTTTGGTTCCTCTAATGCTATAAACTTTGTGATAAAAAATATGTTATATATATTACCAATAAATGTATAGTATATCATATTTTACTAGTACAATAATATATAACCTTATATAAAGGGAGTCTCTGCAGCAATATACACATTTATAGTAAATATAACTTGCCCTGTTGCTTTAATTGTCTTCATGATTACCTAGTCATTAGTCATCCATGCTGTATACAAGGCATGTAACCTCCATTAAATAATAACGTCTAATTTATTATTATACTTTAAGTGACCATTTCAGAAGGGGCCAACAAGTCCTCGATTACAGGAAGCTAAAGTTCACTATTTAACTACATCTACCTCCTATTTATTTGACCGTGGTTAAATAGAACTTGGTTTCTCTGTCCATTCAATCCTTTATATCATTGGATGTAGGCCATCATTTTACCAAGGTTACTCATAACTTAACTGACCTGAGTTAACAAGAGAGAAAAATCAACTCAGAGCATCAACCCATTTCCTCAGAACTAGCCACTCTACTACAGTATATAATAAAGAAACAAATGCAATACAAATTCATCAATTCTGCCAAATAGCCTGCCTGTAACTAGTTTCCAACTAAGTGGCCCCTATAGGTTTGTACTGGGGCATCAAACAAGATAGCAATTGTTTTATCATACATTAATTAGGCCAAATAGTTATTTGTGTTGATGATATATATATATATATATATATATATATATATATATATCTCAACTGTGAATATTACTGTATGTTCATTTGCATGTCTTAGACAGGTCTGCAACCCTGTTTTTCCCCATTGTCACCCAGCATACAGCGCTTCCACTGCAGCAAGGGATTCTGGGAAATGACATGCAAATGAGCACTCAGTGCCACCTTTTGTCTCAAACTCGTATTACACAAGCCAATCCTCAAGCCAATGCATGCTGCTTTAAACACAGCTTTTAGACAGAGGCTGGGATGAGATGCAAAGCCATTAAACCCACTCACAGACATGTTTCAACCTTGATGGGTATCATCAGTGTGAGGTTGGTCTTAATGGCAAAGCAGGTTTGAGACTAGACTAGGTAATCACCACTACTATTAAGGTTATGGTGGGTAAAAAAAGTGACAAAAACCCTCCACAGTAAAGCATAAAGCAACTGTAAATATTACTGTATGTTCATTTGCATGTCTTAGACAGGTCTGCAACCCTGTCTTTCCCCATTGTCACCCAGCATACAGCGCTTCCACTGCAGCAAGGGATTATATATATATATATATATATATATATATATATATATATATATATATATATATATATATATATATATATATATATATATATATATATATTGGATTATACATAAAGCAGGTCAATAGTAATAATTCGGTCATTTTCTATATCTACATGATATGTATTACAATTCTTCACCCTGACATAGTTCAGATGTATGCTTGTAAATATTAGCTACGTAAAACAACCCTTTGTAATTGGTAGAAACATCTGTGCTATCTTTGCATAAATATAGTTTTGTTTTATTCAGTTTGCTCTGTTAAAAGTAATCCTGAGATGACTACTACAAGAACAATGCAACACTATGGATCAACATGATCACGTCTGTCACGTTATAATTAGCTTTATTTCAGTTTTACACTACGACAAGTAAACTCTACTCCAGGGGCGCACAAACTTTTTTTGCTGCGCCCCCTGCTGGCTTTCCTCAGTTGGCCGCCCCCCTCCTTAACGACGCCGCGGGGTCGTGTGATGTCATGTCACCCGCGGTGTCATTTCATGTCACGTTACCGTGGCAACCGTGACATCACATGACCCCAAGGCGTCATTCGTTGCCGCATTGTCATGGTCACGCGTCCTGGAGCCGGCTGAATCACGGTAAGTATAGCGTTACAGGGGCCTCACGCGATCCCCCGGCATTTAATTTAATGCCGTGGGGATGAGCGCGGAACCTCTGCAACTGCCCGTGCCACCCCAGAAGAAACTCGCGCCCCCCAGTTTGCGCACCGCTGCTCTACTCAATCAGGGGTGCACACACTTTTTTACCGTGGCTACCGTGACATCACATGACCCCGCAGTGTCATTTGACGCCGCGTTGTCATGGTCACGTGTCCTGAAGCCGGCTGAATCTCGGTAAGTAGAGGTTGCAGAGGCCTTGCGCGGTCCCCCTCCCCCCCAGTTTGCGCACCGCTGCTCTACATCAGTGGTGGCCAGCTCCAGTCCTCAAAGGCCACTAACAGGCCAGGTATTACGGATATCCCCGCTTCAGCACAGGTGGCTCAATCAACGACTGGAGTTGACCATTCATGACCCAGTAAGCTTAATATTCATTTTCCTATTTCCTAGAAATGCAGTGATGTTCAGAAATACATTAGATTACTTTATAATTGGTATAACAATACTTAGCATTTCTGTTCTCCCCCCGTTAATTTAACTGTAACCATTTCAGTGCCATATGAGTAAAACAATGCAGCTTGCTACAGAGTTCATGTTTACATGTTTCTGATTCAGATACATCATTAAGGTATGTTGCGGTATAGTGGAACGTTCTTATATAACATTGGAGTACATGGAAAAAATATGTACATTGACACAAAAACTCAGGTTTCTGGTTACAGTAATGGCTCACAGGGGTTCTCTTCTACTTACTGTACATTCTCAACTCTTATTTCTGTAAAATTCAAGTAATTAGTCGATCAACATTTTCTACAATATTTCACTCGCCACATTGACTTTAAATTTGAGTTTTCCCAGCAGGGGTAATATTGGCACTCGATTCTAATCACATTTCCACATTCTTAGCTATAATAATGCTTTTTATTTCTTTCAGTGGTAAAATAAAGCAAATTAAATATCAAATACAGTCCCCCAGTCACATTTTTTGTGGGAAATGTATTGCAAATGGCCACAGCAGAGCAAGGTTCACAGCGGTTTTAATCACCCTTCGTTTTTGCTGGCCCTGTGAAGTATGCCTTATAAAAAAAGCTGCAGAAGAGCACCAGGTAACTTGTGTACATCAAGGAGGACCACATGATGTTCTCCATTGTACTTAAACAGGTCCCGTCCTGCATCCAGTTATACACCAGAACATTTACCAAGGTGCCCATCACCATCTGCAGGATCTGGGTGATTGTGATGAACATGGCACAGAGCCGAGGCAAGTGGATCCCAGCCGCCCGCAGGGTATAGTAAGAGTACATGAAGGAGTGGACTGTGAAGTTCATGGTCATGAACCAGCCTCCTCCAGCCACGGTGTCCTTGTACGTGTACCAGGTGTAGAGCAGCACGGTGATGTGGTGATACCAGTGGAGGAAGATCAGTCTTTGCTTGCGCAGAACAATAAACAAGGTGTCACCTTTAAAAGGAATAGATAAGACAGCATGATCAGTGGAAGGGAAGTTGGATAATGTTAAGGCTAAGGGGCTTTTGCATGTATATAAGATATGATTTGTGTTTGTCCTGTGGCATAAGCGGTGCAATGCAGCAGGTCAAAGCTCGAGGGAATCCACGTTAAAAAAAATAGATTGGAAGCTAAAAGTGATACGCCCACTGAGTGGACATTTACATATTACTACCCAGAATGCTTGCTGTACGATATGACAAGGGGTGAATTAAGAAGGTTTGGGAACCTGTGGGAGACAGATACACTCATGAATATTATAATGTTGCAATAAATTTGGATAGTGAAGTGGTTTTGTCACTTTTTTGTATTCTTCCTTTATCAAACACGCTCTCCAACAGTACAAAGTTACACGCCTTTCCAATGTACTTACAAGTATAAAGCAGTATACAGTAGTCATCTACAGTATTTAACAAATACATTTACATAGCTACTGAATTTACTAAGAGAGAAAAGGATCCCCTTTTGCGGCACTAAGAGACACCCTCAAGTGTATAAAATAAACTTTTAATTATATTATTAAAAATATGTATATGTTTTGGATGTAACGACGACAAATAAAATGTTAAAATCAGAGAACGGAGTGTGAGTGTATATGTACTTTCAGTTTAGTGTGTTATTTGTGTCAGTCTGTCTTAATAGATACTATCATAATACCCACAAATAAGGCTTAGCACAGAGATAACTCTTCTGGAAACAAAAGTGGATAGAACAGAGTCCCACCACTAACAATTCTGTTACTATTTGGTAGCAGATGGTTGTATAGTACAGGCATACCCCGCATTAACGTACGCAATGGGACCGGAGCATGTATGTAAAGCGAAAATGTACTTAAAGTGAAGCTCTACCTTTTTTCCACTTATCGATGCATGTACTGTACTGCAATCGTCATATACGTGCATAACTGATGTAAATAACACATTTGTAACAGGCTCTATAGTCTCCCCGCTTGCGCACAGCTTCGGTACAGGTAGGGAGCCGGTATTGCTGTTCAGGACGTTCTGACAGGCGCATGCGCGAGCTGCTGTCTGCCTATTGAGCGATATGTACTTACTCGCGAGCGATATGTACTTAAAGTGAGTGTCCTTAAACCGGGGTATGCCTGTACAATGAACTGTTACTGTGTATGGTTAATGGTGCTGGAATCGTGTTCCTATTTATGCACCTAGTAACCCAGAATAGTGGGCAGGCAATTTGTCTCTTTTGCCTCCAACCACTAAACAGATCTAAGTTTACAGTTTAGTTGACTAAATAGTAACAGCATTGTTAGTGGTGGAACTCTGTTCTATCCACTTTTGTTTCCAGAAGAGTTCTCTGTGCTAAGCCTTATTTGTGGGTGTTATGATATTATCTACTAAGACAGACTGACACCAATAACACACTTAACTGAAAGCACATATACACTCACACGCCATTCTCCATTTTTAACATTTTATTTGTCGTCCGTTAATCATCGTTGTTACGTCCCAAACATACATATTTTTTAATAATATAATGAAAAGTTTATTTTATACACTTGAGGGCGTCTCTTAGTGCCACTAAAGGGGATCCTTTTCTCTCTTAGTAAATACATTACCTTGTTCCCTGCGAGCACCAACCCCTCTCGTTTGTTTGGGATTTCACTCATCATTCACTATTTGCCCTCTAAGACGTTTGAGCAGGGTTACTCCACGCACTAAAAAGCATTCTCCTGTCCTTATACATAGCTACTGAGTTATAAATGGAACAGAAGACGGCTTGTTAAAGTCCATACTGTGTACGGAAGATAAGAGCATTACGTTATGTCACGATACATGAATAGCAGGTATAATAGAGCAAGAGATCAAAGTTGGTGCCACATTCTTCATCTGCCACCGTTATATGTAAAAAATTTAAATAAACAATTAACCGTTTAAGAAACATGCACACATGTTGACACTCTGGGGTAATAAGAAGAGCAATGTGAGGGAGATATTATAAAGAAACTGGGAGCATACATTCTGGAACAGAGAAGCAGTCTATCCTTAAAACACATAAGTATATGCGGGGAAAAGAAAAGCAAGACTGTAACATATCTGTGTGTAACCCCTCTCTTATCTGTTAAAGCAATAATGAGGGCTCACATGCAGTGGCTTCAAAATATACCTAGAATACATTGGCTAGAGATCGGTGTCTTGAGTAGAGAAGCATTCTTGTCCCATTTTTATGCAAAGATGTGTTGCATTTTGCTTATCTAAACCTATTGTCTGTCAATGGACTGTCGTTTGCAAACTCACATAGATAAGAGCAAACAAGGGTTCTTAGATAATGAGTAGTTTATTGCCTTACAGCATAGAATATGATCATAAATGAAAGTCAATCATAGACTCTGCAAGGGGAGGTCCCAAGCAGGTTTTATATACACATCAATTTCATTGTCTAACATCGGTTGCTAGGCAGAATATAATAACTCCTCCCTAGTCTAAGCCTATCATTTTAAAGGTCACTAAATACGTAAAAACTGTGTTAAAATATCTAAGTACAACAACAAGGTATGTTAGGATACATTTTATCTATAATTTTGTATAACTGAAGAATTGTTTATTATCACTATACTTCCGGGCCTTGAGCCATAAGCTCTGGCCTTGAGTGTCTACTGCTAGCAAAACTCAACTTGCAACATCCACATTCTTTCTCACAGAAATGAATTAAGGAACACAGCATGAGACATAAGACAGAAACACCACAAGACAGACAAAATGGATTCTGAAAACTGCTAATAATTCATCTCCAGAGAACCCCCCCCCCCAGTCCATTTCAGCAATATGTAATCCATTTCAACAGTATGTCCATTTCAACAGTATGTTCATTTCAACAGGACATTATGGTAATCATTTGGTAGGTTAGGAGCATGATTGAAAGTGATGCAATGGAGACCCAATTAAATATGCATTTCCCAGCTACTAATAGAACTGCGCTAATAAGTGCTTGATCATTACTAGGCTTTTTTCAGCCATGGACATCTCACCCAGAACAGAAGGGTTGGATTATTTAAACCTAATTTCCTATTTAGAAGTCTTCCAAAAAAAGTGCGAGTTTTATTCCATAAGGATTTCACTTTGCCACAGCCCCACAAGCAGTGCACTAAATTGGCGTTGCAAAGTTTGCATTTTGAACAAGATCCATCAACATCAGACATTCATTTTTGCAACTGTGCTAGATCTACGAGAGCACTGTTTATAATTTGGGGTTGATTTCATGGTGATACACTGCCAGTGTAGCTTTTCTTATTGTGCTATATGCGGCTATTATTGACTTTCCTATGGGGAAAATAGGGAAGTACATTTTTCCACCAGGCCCTACCATATGTTCAAATCTTGGGCATCTATTAGAGGTCTATATAGCATAGGTGTTGAATTTAAAATGTATACTTGTAACTACGTTTAAAATGGGGAGTTTAAAATGGGGACAAATGAGCATGCCTTTCCAGAAGTTGGAGATGTTGTCATGGCAACGCGTCACCATTAGACACCGCGATGCTGCAGAAGGGGGAGGGCGGTGCGAAGGAGAAGGTAAGAGGACTTTACAGGTGCTCCACACTCTCCCCTGGCAATCAGTGGGAAAGAGAGCAGGGCCTCCGTATGCCACCCCATGACCGGGCCTATCGCGCCATATGGGAAGTCCGCCACTGGTTGGTCCATTAAAAAGGTATCACAGCCTCCAAAGGTATCTTACCCATGATGCTGCGAGGTACATATTTCCCATGCTTAAGCCAGGGGTGGCCAACTCCAATCCTTCTCAGTCAGAATGACTGAGCCACCTGTGCTGAAGCAGGGATATCCTATAAACCTGACCTGTTGGTGGTCCTTGAGGACTGGAGCTGGGCCCCCTGGCTTAAATTGGTTGTAAGTTTAATTGAGTTTATAGATTCTTTATATAGATTGGAGGGAATCAAGATGCTCATATGTTTTATACAGCCGGATGCTATATTGAAAGGACATTCATTTAAACACACCGAATTTATACAGTAGTTTTCCCTATTTGTATTTGCCACATTTTACTGACCAAGAACTATGTTTGTATACGTGTAACTAATATCCTGAAAGAACTGTTATTTATGGTGTCAGATACAGGGAATTGCAAATTGAAATATTGTGCAGATTACAAGGGGGTGGGGGTGCGGGTGGGGGAAGGCAGGTAGTTGCAGTGGCAGTGATCTGACATGGGGAAGAAACAGCCATGAGTTAGAGTCAGACCCTAAACTGAAGAGACTCCAACCTAGTTCTGTAGCATTAATATTAATAACGACATCACCCATATGAAAATCTTCATACCTTTCCCAGGCCCAATACACCCCACTTAGTACTTGGACATATAATTATTAAACAAATCATACCAGAGATAAGCTGGTTTGACAGCTATTTTGTGTACACGGCGAACAGTCCAAGTGTTGTAGCACAATACATTCTATTGGGATATATACACAGATTAAACTGGATACAGGATTTTTCATACTGAACTTCCGACTGATAGAAGACAACAGATATAGAAAACATTCACATTTGTTTACCATATTTCAGATCAATTGCTAATTATAGTGCTCAAGTAGCTGTTGGTACCTTACCTAATTAAGCAGTTGGCATTGTTTACAATTTCCACACAAAGACCTAAGTTAAAGTACTAAGTACTAAGTTGGTACTTAAAACTTTCATCAACCCTAATTATCGTGCCCAAGGGTTCCATACCATAGTGTTATGGTATGCCTATAGTATTATATTGTAAAAATGTGAAAAGAACCTTTTATTCATTTTATTTTTAGCGTAAGAGAGGATATTCACTAAATTGCAATTCTAGCAAATGGCTTTGAACAATGATTACTGATAATAAAAACTTTATTCCATATAGCACGTTTCTTCCAAAGGGAATCAAAGTGCTTCACAATTACAATATACACAGCATTGAAGTTGTACAGACACAGTCCCTGCCCAGATGAGTTTACAATGTAGGTTTTTGGTGCCAGAGGCACAGGGAGATAAGGTGAGTTGCCCAAGGTCCCAAGAAGATGACACCAGGATTTGAACCGGGTTCCCGTGCTTCAAACTCAGCGTTGTTGTTATCAGTCACACTCCTTGTCCCTTCAAGGGATTTTATGTTACTTTTTTGAATCTTTAACCCAATGTAGTTGTGCTCACTTCCTAGAATAATATGGCAGAGACACCCTCTTATCACCCAACAGGCAGGTACCACCAACCATGTACTTTTAGAGCAGATGCCTCTTCTGAGAAAGCAAAGACCAGAACAGTAACATAATAATGTTAATAATAATACATACTGACAACAGCAGCATTGTCCAGCACTGCAGGGGATTAAAGGGTTAAAATGAATGTCTAACACCCCTTGTTCATTTTTGCTTTCAGTCACACCTTGTAAAATCAGAATATGAATGCCAACTTTGAGCAAAGGATGAAAGATAAATGGTGGTGTAGAAGGGCAGGTTCTGCAACATTCCTATCCACCCAGCTTTGCTCTTTGCGCCTAAGCAACCCTCCCACGTGTTCATACAAGAAAGCAAAGGGCTTTATCTGCGGGACACAGACAGCTGGGTGGACCGCCACCAACATATATAGAGGGTCTCACTGATACTGAAGGCTTTAAAATCAGCAGATCTACTTTGCAAGGTCTGTCCTTTACCTCATTGACTACACTTTTAATAATGCACTTTTACTCCTACTGTGTCTATAAGCCCCCAACATACCACTTAGATTGTAAGCTTTTCGGTGTAGGGTCACCCACACATCATATAAAAAAACAACCCTCCCCAAAACATATAAAAAATACCCCAACCCATATAAAAATACCCCCAACACAGGGGAGAGAGGGAGGATGGAGGGGAGAGGGAGGATGGAGGGGAGAGGGAGGATGGAGGGGAGAGGGAGGATGGAGGGGAGAGGGAGGATGGAGGAGAGAGGGAGGATGGAGGAGAGAGAGGGTGAAGGGGAGCGAGGATGGAGGAGAGAGAGGATGGAGAGAAGAAGGATTATAGAGGTGATGGAGGGGACGGGAGAGGGAGGAGAGAGTGGATGGAGGGGAAAGAGGGGAGAGGGGGTAGAGGGGAGAGGGGGTGGAGGGGAGAGGGGGTGGAGGGGAGAGGAGGATGGAGTTGAGAGAGGGTAGAAGGGAGCAAGGATGGAGGAGAGAGAGGATGGAGAGAAGAGGGATTAGCGAGATGATGGAGGGGACGGGAGAGGGAGGAGAGAGAGGATGGAGGGGAAAGAGGGTGGAGGGGAGAGGGGGTGGAGGGGATAGGGTGGGTGGAGGGGAGAGGGAGGAGAGAGAGGAGAGAGAGGATGGCGGAGAGAGAGGATGGAGATGAGAGGAGGTGGGAGAGAGAGGATGGAGGGCAGAGGGGATAAAGAGAAGAGGGAGGAGACAGGATGGAGGGGAGAGGGAGGAGAGAGGATGGTGGAGAGAGAGAGAATGGTGGATAGAGATTGGATGGCAGAGAGAGAGGATGGCAGGGTGAGGGAGGAATAAGAGGATGGGGTGGGGAAAGAGGGAGGAGATGCAGGATTGTAGACTTGTGCCACTACAGATGTGGCAGATTGTTTTGGGAAAATAAAATGGGAAAAGAATGGCGCAGAGAGACACAGAATTTTTCTTATTAGGAATTCCATTTTTTTTTTATTGGGAGCGGGCCAGTTATATAGTGTTATATATATATATATATATATATATATATATAGTTATAGATATATATATATGTATATATATCTATATATAACACACACACACACACACACAAGATTTGTAAAAGGGAAAGCCCTTACCCATTTTACACCTTTTCAACCGTTTTTTGTATGGCCTCATATTTGAGCCAAATATAGCATCTGCGGCTGCACTTTACCTAACACACTTTAAAAAACATTTGCCTTTATCACTAGATCATTCCTTTATCCCACAATGGTTCTATATTTAATACTATACATGATATGTGCAATCAGTTGATATTGAAAGGGTAAAAAGGAAAGAATGCTGCAGTTTCCAATTACACAGAGTTCAAGGCGCAGCTAAAGCCCCTCTGAAAAAATGTACAAACAGAAAACTGCTGGGGGGTGTGGCACTGCAGTAACGGGCTCAGGGCGGGGAATAAAGATCTATAATGGCAATGTGGGAATGCAAAAATAAAAATGTTTTATCTAAGAAGTGGGCTGGCGTCTTTAGCCGTTTTAGTGCTACTGGGTATGATATGGGGTCAGGGCAGGGGTGACCAACTCTAGTCCTCAAGGTCCACCATCAGATCGGTTTTTCAAGATATCCCTGCTTCAGCACAGGTGGCTCAGTCGAAGACCTGTGGGTGGCCCTTGAGGTCTGGAGTTGCCCACCCCTGAGTTAGGGTATGACAGTCACATACTACGAATGCTTGTCATAAAATGTCTAAAGGAATGTACTCACCAAGTTCTGGAACTTTACTCAAGACAAAAGCATAAGCCCAGAATTTGGTAACAGGTCCATTGTAAAATCCACGGTCACACACGGATTGTTGAAATCCTCTGGCGGAGAGTATATTCCCCAAGTACCAGCTGGTTCGAATGGCCCCTATGATACTGCAAATAAAAAGCAAATGACATGGAACATCTATACTGAAAGAGAGAGATTTTACTCACTAGGCTATTGTTTCTTCTACAAGTGCATTTTTAGTAAAGTAACACTGAAAGGCAAAGTAACATCATTAGCTTTCCGATTTCTTTTTTAATTGTGCCTTGTTTCATCATTAGGCAATAGAATTATTTTTCATTACAGGAGGAAATTGTAGCCATGATTTTTACTCCCTACAAAATATTTTCAGAACATAATAAACAGGAATGGTAAGAATCACTGTAGGTACCATAAAACAAGGACTGCTATCAGGCCATATTAACAAAGTATTGTCTTTTTTTAATTAATTGCAGCTGCACCTTTAAGAGTTGGTCCTCCACAGTTATAAATGCCCTGGGATACAATGATAAAATAAAGCTCTGCCTGTGGTGTGGATAACACATTGTGACACTCCAAGGCAAAGCAAATTAGAGAAATCATTTACTTGGAACCCTACTCAAAGAAACAGCAAAACAGAACAACAAACACAAGTAATAAAGGATTGTGGAAACACCAAAGTCTGGGTTCCCATCGGATAGTGCAAACAAATTTGCTGTATGTTGTACATCAGCGGTACGCAAACTGGGGGGCGCCCTCCAGGGGGGGGCATGGGATTTTTCGGGGGGGGGGGGGGAGCGCAGGCAGTTACAGAGGCCCTGCGCTCTTCTCCGAGGCATTTAAATTAAATGCCAGGGGACCGCGCGAGGCCTCTGCAACCTGTACTTACCGTAATTTAGCCAGCTTCTGCTCACGTCGCCATGACAATGTGGCGTAAAATTACGCCGCGTGGTCACATAATGTCACGTGACCCTCGGCGTCATTTGATGCCGGGTCACTCGGGAGGGGGTGCGCGAGTGCAGGGACCGAGACACAGGGGGGCGCAGCCAAAAAACTTTGCGCACCCCTGTTGTACATTACACAGAATACAAGAGCATCATTCTGTTACATGATATTCAACTAACAAAAAAGGTTGGACATATTTTTTAGAAAGGAAAGGTATACATGGAAATACCAAATAAGTAAACATGGGAAGGATGTTGATCCAGGGAGTAATCCGATTGGCATTATTTGGAGTCTGGAAGGAATTTATTTTTCCCCTTATGAGATATCAGAAGATGATGTGTCACTAAGTTTTTCTGTTTGCCTTCCTCTGGATCACAATACTGTGAGTACTGATATAGAATAAGGTATCTGTCGTCTAAATTTAGCATAGGTTGAAATTGGAGATAATATCTTTTTTCAGCCTCATCTACTATGTAACTGTCTGAAACACACTATGCATTAATATCTTTATCTTATACTATATTAGTGAAAGCACTGTATGTTTGCCTGCCTGCATGCATGCATGCCAGCCTGCCTGCCTGCTGGATGTCCGGTGTCCCTAGGGGAAATCTCATTGGTCCCTTGGGCCGCCCCCGCACACCTCTCATTGGCCTGAGGCGGAGTGACGGCCCAAAGGACACACAGGGACACAAACACACACACAGGGACACACACAGGGACACACACACACACACACACACACACACACACACACAGGACACACACACACACACACACAGTAGGGGGGGGGTGTACATGAGCAGGCATGTATAACCCGGGGAGGGGGGGGGCTCACATACCCGCGCGCACCTCCTCCTCTCCCGTGTCTCCCCGCGCTTTCAACCCCCCCCCCCCCCCGGCGCCGCTACAGTCAGCGGAGGAGCGAGTGCCCGGGACACAGCGGAGGGGAGCGGCAACAACAAGCTGCCTCCCGCCTCAGTTCCACGTGGGAGCGGCCGGACGGGTGAGTGAGCGGCCTTCACCCACCCCTCACCCCCCTTCAAATCACCTCCCTCCCCCCCTCCTCCCCCTCCCCCCCCCCCCCCCCCCGGCGCCGCTACAGTCAGCGGAGCGAGCGAGCGCCCGGGACACAGCGGGGGAGCGGCCACAACAAGCTGCCTCCCGCCTCAGATACACGTGGGAGCGGCCGGACGGGTGAGGGAGCTGCCGGACGGATGAGTGAGCGGCCGGACGGGTGAGGGAGCGGCCTTCACCTCCCCTCACCCCCCCTTCACCTCCCCTCACCCCCCCTTCACCTCCCCTCACCCCCCTTCACCTCCCCTCACTCCACTTCCCTTCACCTCCCTCCACCCCCCCCCCTTCACCTCCCCTCCGACCCCCCCCCCTCACCTCCCCTCCACCTCCCCTCCACCCCTCCCCCCTCACCTCCCCTCCACCCCCCTTCACCTCCCCTCCACCCCCCCCTTCACCTCCCCTCCACCCCCCCCCTTCACCTCCCCTCCACCCCCCCCCCCCTTCACCTCACCTCCCACCCCCCCCTTCACCTCCCCTCCACCCCCCCTTCACCCCCCCTTCACTCCCCCCTTCACACCTCCCACCCCCTCCTCACCACCTCTCCCCCCTCCCCCCCACCCCCCCCCTTCCCCCCACCTCCCCCCCACCTCCCCTTCCCCCCCCACCTCCCCTTCCCCCCCCACCCCCCTCCTTCCCACCACCTCCCCCCCACCCCCTCCTTCCCACCACCTCCCCCCCACCCCCCTCCTTCCCACCACCTCCCCCCCACCCCCCCCCTTCCCACCACCTCCCCCCCACCCCCCCCTTCCCACCACCTCCCCCCCACCCCCCCCCTTCCCACCACCTCCCCCCCCTTCCCACCACCTCCCCCCCCACCCCCCTCCCCCCTTCCCTGAGGCGGAGTCACGGGCCAAAGGACACACAGGGACACAGACACACACACACACACGTAGACACACACACACAGACGTAGACACACACACACGTATACACACACACACGTATACACAAACACACACACGTAGACACAAACACACACACGTATACACAAACACACACACGTAGACACACACACACATAGACACACACGTACACACACACGTACACACACGCACGTAGACACACACACACACGTACACGTAGACACACACACATGTACACGTAGACACACACACACATGTACACGTAGACACGTACACCACACACACACACACACATGTACACGTACACACACACACACACATGTACACGTAGACACGTACACACACACACATGTACACGTATACTCACACACATGTACACGTACACACACACATGGAGACATACACACACACACATGGAGACATACACACACACACATGGAGACATACACACACACACACACATGGAGACATACACACACACACATGTACACATACACACACACGTATACACTCACACACGTATACACACAGGTATACATACACATAATGTATACACACACACACACACATGTATACACACACACATGTATACACACACACACACACACACATGTATACACACACACACACACGTGTATACACACACACACACACGTGTATACACACACATGTGTACACACACATGTGTACACACACACACGTGTACACACACACATGTGTATACACACACACCTATACACACACGTATACACACACACACGTATACACAAACACACACACGTAGACACAAACACACACACGTAGACACAAACACACACACACATATACACAAACACACACACGTAGACACACACACACATACACACACACATAGACACACACGTACACACACACACACACGTACACACACACGTACACACACGTACACGTAGACACACACACATGTACACGTAGACACACACACACATGTACACGTAGACACACACACACATGTACACGTAGACACGTACACACACACACACACATACACATGTACACGTAGACACGTACACACACACACATGTACACGTATACTCACACACATGTACACGTACACACACACATGGAGACATACACACACACACATGGAGACATACACACACACACATGGAGACATACACACACACACATGGAGACATACACACACACACATGTACACATACACACACACGTATACACTCACACACGTATACACACAGGTATACATACACATAATGTATACACACACACACACATGTATACACACACACACACACATGTATACACACACACACGTGTATACACACACACACATGTGTATACACACACATGTGTACACACACATGTGTACACACACACACACGTGTACACACACACATGTGTATACACACACACGTATACACACACACGTATACACACACACACGTATACACAAACACACACACGTAGACACAAACACATACACGTAGACACAAACACACACACATATACACAAACACACACACGTAGACACACACACACATACACACACACATAGACACACACGTACACACACACACACACACACGTACACACACACGTACACACACGTACACGTAGACACACACACACATGTACACGTAGACACGTACACACACACACACACACACATGTACACGTACACACACACACATGTACACGTAGACACGTACACACACACACGTACACGTATACTCACACACATGTACACGTACACACACACATGGAGACATACACACACACACATGGAGACATACACACACACACATGTACACACACACACACACGTATACACTCACACACGTATACACACAGGTATACATACACATAATGTATACACACACACACACACATGTATACACACACACACATGTATACACACACACACATGTATACACACACACACACACGTGTATACACACACACACACATGTGTATACACACAGACATGTGTATACACACACACACGTGTACACACACACACATGTGTATACACACACATGTGTACACACACACACACATGTGTATACACACACGTGTATACACACACATGTATATACACACACACATGTATATACACACACATGTATACACACATACACATGTATACACACACACACACACATGTATACACACACACACGTATACACACACACACACGTGTATACACACACATGTATATACACACACGTATACACACACACACATGTATACACACATACACATGTATACACACACACACACACACACATGTATACACACGTACACACACACACGTACACACACACACACGTACACACACACACGTACACGTAGACACACACACACATGTACACGTAGACACGTACACACACACACATGTACACGTACACATGTACACGTAGACACGTACACACACACACATGTACACGTATACTCACACACATGTACACGTACACACACACATGGAGACATACACACACACACATGGAGACATACACACACACACATGGAGACATACACACACACACATGTACACACACACACACACGTATACACTCACACACGTATACACACAGGTATACATACACATAATGTATACACACACACACACACATGTATACACACACATGTATACACACACACACATGTATACACACACACACGTGTATACACACACACACGTGTATACACACACACACACGTGTATACAGACACACACATGTGTATACACACACACATGTGTATACACACACACATGTGTACACACACACACACATGTGTACACACACACACATGTGTACACACACACACACGTGTACACACACACACACGTGTACACACACACACGTGTACACACACACACACACACATGTGTACACACACACATGTGTACACACACATGTGTACACACACACACACATGTGTATACACACACATGTATACACACACACATGTATACACACACACATGTATACACACACACACACACATGTATACACACACACACGTATACACACACACACACACACGTGTATACACACACATGTGTATACACACACAAACATGTGTACACACACACAAATGTACACACACACACACACACACACACACACACACAAACATGTATACACACACACAAACATGTATACACGTATACACACACACACGTATACACACACACAATGTATACACACACGTGTATACACACACACACACGTGTATACACACACACGTGTATACACACACACACGTGTATACACACACGTGTATACACACACATACGTGTATACACATACACACACACGTGTATACACACACACGTACACATACACACACACACACACATGTATACACACACACACATACAATGTATACACACAAACATGTATACACACACACACCCCAGCACCACCACATCAGCACACCGGTATCCCATGCCCCCCCAGCACACTGGCATTCTCGGCTCCCCACCATTCCCAGCCCCCATCAACACCATCAGCACCCACACATCGCCACCTTTGCACCTCCCCCATCGGCACACCCACATCCGCACCCCCACATCAGCACCAAATCAGCACACCAATACAATCACCATCAGTACAGCCACAGCAGCACTACCACCGCACATGGGCCGCGTGGACCACTCCCCACCCAAATGCCACACCCACACCACAAACATCCCGGGCAACGCCGGGGCTCTCAGCTAGTTTAATATATATATAACAACGTACAGCGTAGAACAGCGCTTTACAAGACAGACATTGAAGTACAGGTAAACATCTTTTACTATACGAGTGCAATAAACAAATGCACATGGCAGGAAAAGGGGTCCTTGCGTCAGAGAGCTTAATTACTTCTAAAGATATACATCAACATCATGTCTCTTGTGATAGCTTATTTAGTTTCAATTTTACTTAATTCAAATTATGCGGCAGAGAAAGTAAGCTCCTAAAAAATGAAATTATTAGATAACTTAGACATTTTTATAGACTCTCTAAACTATATATAGCTGAAGGAGTATTTGTGAATGAATCATTTAGGTCAGGGGTGGCCAACTCCAGTCCTCAAAGGCCACAAACAGGTCAGGTTTCCAGCATATCCCTGCTTCAGCACAGGTGGCTCAACCAGTGGCTCAGTCTTTGACTGAGCCACCTGTGCTGAAGCAGGGATAGCTTGAAAACCTGATCTGTTGGTGGCCCTTGAGGAGTGGAGTTGGCCAACCCTGATTTAGGGGATTTTTGTATTTCTAACGTTGCTATATTTTGTTCTGTTTGTTTGCTCTGTATCACCTCTGTGTGTTGTGATTGAATGTGTTTCTCATCCTCAAAAAAGGAGCTGATCTGGTAAGGAATTGGTGATTTGAATGGAGCTGCCCAACACAAAGTATTACAAGAATGTTAAAGACCAATCCAAATGTAATACTGCTTTATATGGAGTCTGAAATCTTTAAACATTTGGCGGATTAACTGCCCACTTTCCCTTTGCTTCTATGGGAGAAAAATGTCAAAAGCCTACAGATATACAGTATGCAACTGTAAAGAAACAAAAATACAACTTAAATGCGCAGCTAAATATCAAAGAGGCTTAATTACATGTTTAATACTATCTGCAGCAAGGAAGCTAGGAGGCTACCTATACTGTGATATTGTATACTAAAGGATAAGATACAATAAAGGTGTGGTTTATGGCCTGATAAGGGTAAGCAATTGGTATGTGATATAACATGAGACACTCGCTCTGAGTGCCATTAGCTCCTGGAAACTTCTCTTATCAAACCAGAAAGCAAGATGACCTCTATCGCTGCTTACAAAACTAAACACAAATCATATTTCTGCCAATCATATTCGATATACATTCCATGTTCCATATACTCAGGCAGTAGATTAATTAACCCATATATTGTAGTGTCTTTTCATGTTCAACAAAAGAAATATTAATAAAGAAACCAACAGATTTTTTGGGGGGTAAAAATTACACCTTTAATGATGTAAGTTTTTCACACCACTGAGGTCTCTTCTGGTGCCACAGACACAACAAGTATTGAAGGGATCCATCCATACATACATATTGTGCCTTGGTGTATATAACTTTAGCATTTTTTTTATTGAGTTGGTCTTTGCCAACATGTGTCTCACAATATATGGTGCCTTCTCCTATGTTGTAGAAGGGGCATCCAGCCAGTGCTCATCAGTCAACACCATTTCCATTGCTTCCTTTCCTTCAATTTTCCATTGTGACCTTCAGACACACAACAGTTGCAGACATCTCCCCAACACCACACAACTCTACTCTGGAGATATGTTAACACAAAGAGTAATTTTCAAGAGGTGCCTCTGTTTAAAGACACTTAGCTCCACTTTAATGATCTACCGGAGACTCTCACAGTCTAAGTTCTTTCAAAATGGATAGTTAATGTAACTATGTATTTATAACCATGTACAGTATCTGTCACCATAACTCTGTGCCCAGGGCATACTTCAAAACGAAAGGAAACTCTCAATGTATTACTTCCTGGTAAAACATTTTATAAATAAACTTTAAATGATGCACATATAGTAATGGGATACACAGTGTCAGATCCTGCATCCTGGTACATCCTTGTCTCTCCTTTCTATGTGTCATAACATCTTCCACTGCCAGGCCTAAAATGTTAAACACTACCCACGCTAATAATCTGGGCCTGGCTTGTTACATTTGATGCAGCTGGAATCTGAAAAGTGTGCAGTGCTTTAAAACACATTTTAATTGACATTGATGTCTTATCCCGGGAGTTGACAAGAAAGTATCACTGCTTCTTCAGGTATCCAGTTCAGTTTGAACATCTGCTTGGTGTGCTACTTGCAACAACTATTGTATGGCTTTGCCAGATACGGATGGAGAGAGTTAAGAAAGAGACTAGTTACCTGAACACAGCCAGAGTGAGGGACCAAAGAACTAGAGGCTTGCGCAGTTCAAACCTTCTCCTTTCTTTCATGACATGTTGACCTCCAAATATCAGTGCAGCATAGAGCAGTGAGAAGAAGATGGATTTGTTCCTGGGAATGAGAACACAGCTCCCATTAGTGCAGATCACAATACCTACAACTTAGCACTTTGTGCCAGCTTTTCCTTGTCACTGGAGATGTTATTTGTATTTAAATAAATAGGGCTCAAAGCTTCCCTGGCAAGGAGAAACTGTTTCACAGCACAATAAATAGGGGCATTTGTCTCTTACTTATAGTGTGTACTTTTTTTTATAGTATATTTATTTACTTTAGCAGACAAGTGAAGCGGTGCCACTGAACTCCAGCAATTTCAAGGAATGTTACAGCGAGTGGCATATACGGAGACGACATCTTACAAAAATATATAAAAAATAGTGTGTATAAAATTGCACCTAGTACATGGGTGGCCAACTTCAGTCCTCAAGGGCCACCAACAGGTCAGGTTTTCGGTATATCCGTACTTCAGCACAGGTGGCTCAATCAGTGGCTTAGTCAACAACTCATCCACTGATTGAACCACCTGTGCTGAAGCAGGGATATCCTTAAAACCTGACTTGTTGTTGGCTCTTGACTGGAGCTGCCCACCCCTGATATAGTATCATTTGAAGAGATCCTAAAATGTCTGTCCTGAAGAGTTGATAATCTAATTTCTATCTGAAACACAGGGAGATCTACTGTAGTAACTGTTTAAAGTTCAAAGAGGCGGCACAGTCTCTTGAACTGAACTCTCTTACTCGAAGGACCAGTAAGAAGGTGTGTTGCCCCAGTGCACTCTTGACTAAAGTTAGGGGACATGTTGAAAGTTTCCTATTGTCAGGCTGTTAGTAGTAGGGATCAGATAACTATGGTTGATTGTTCTAAACTACATAGCTCAAACATCTAAGGAATTGTAATCCCTTTTCTGACATACTGTAGCCAACACGTTTGGTTACAAAATGTAAACGTGTCACATTTCAGGGGTGTGTTGGCGACAATTGTCTATGGCCACGTCCCCAGTGGTCACGGCGGGGTGCACGTTGCACACCAGACACTCACCTCTAGTCAGGCAGGCCCCAGTAACTCCTGTGTGTGCTCCCCTCTCACGGTGGCGTGTCCGCCGGCAGGGAAGACAAGAATTTTGTCTTCCGTGTCGCAACGCGGTCACGTACACGGCGGGCAGCCAATGGAAGGGCAGATATGCTCTGCCATGGCCGCACCCCCTGTCATGGCCATGCTCCCCCGCCCATCCCAGCGCCCCACTACAGACTGCAGACCGCAGCTCTAATCTGTGCACACGCCGCCAGGCGCGCATGCAGCCGTGAGCACTGGGGCCGTAGCCTAAAACACAACCTAAAACTGATTGAGATGGGCCTTTGACCTTTTCACTGTAAGAAACACCTGCAATGCATTGCTTAGTAACTCTTGCACACTGTTGGAGAAACAAGATGATTATAAGAAGAGTGAAATATGTAGCTGTTTAAAGGAGTAAAAGAAAAAAAAACCAGTTATGTAGTATTAGATACTGACAACCTTTTTTTATTTTAAAATTAAATTCTTAATGCATCCTTCGATTTCTATAGCAGGCTTTAGCTCACTTCCCCAGCAGTGAAAGATCTCTGTAACACTTTCTTGTTTGTGATAATTTGTAACCAATACTCCCAGCAGTTTGAGCTGTAAACTGTAACAATAGATAATGTTACCTTGGTGAAATAAGAATATATTGTAGCTGCTGAGTTACACTGACTGAAAGATTGATTTGAAACTGAAAGTCAGCCATTTAGAGTGCCGTGGGAAGCAGAATTCTGCTGATCTCTTCACGGGAGAACCAATCGATCAGCAGCTTAGGTCATTTATTTTCAATAAAAGGTAATCAAATTGTGCATATATTAAAACAAACAAAAATGACGCTGCTTGAATTGCTTCTAGCCAACATAGAGGCTTAACCCTTTCCAAACTAGAAATGGCAGCATGACACAACAGAAGTAGAGAGGTTACATGTTGGCCTTTGTACCAGGAAAGCTCACAGAGCATTCTTTTCTATGAACTCTCGGTGTGCCACCGATAACATACAGTAGAAAGTGTTAATGCCCATCAGGAATTCTAATGAGAATGATGGATGTCGTCACCTTGCACAACTATAAAAAAAAAAAACCTTGCTCTCTTGGTAGTCTTAACCCAACAGGTCTTGCCATCCCCACATTGTGCAGTAATTATTATGGTGAAATAAAGATTTATAACCTTTTCATGGAATTTATGTTTTCCACTCACCAACTGAATATAGCTAAGTACTATCAGGTCACTCTACGGGCTAAAGAGACAGCGCTGTTGTGCCTACTCTGACATTTCGAATGTATAGGCAAGCAAGCAACACTGTATGTGTTCAAATACATTCTGATATAAAAACATTGAGATTACAGAATAAGGATATCCAGCCTATCATTAACCAACAACATATAAGGGCCCTCCAAATGGTAGCTAAACTGATGAAACCTCACAATCCTGTGCTGAAGGTCTTTGTTCCCAATACCAGAAAGTAAAGGTAGGAGTTCAAGAGTTATTATGGCTAACCACAGCATAAGTTGCTCAATTTCCTAACTAAATGACAGGAGATGAAAAGCAACACAGTTTACCAGCAGTGTCATTTGGTCTGCTTGTTTAAGTTCACACTACAAAGTGGACACATACATCAATATTATTATGTACTGTGCCCACTCTTTTACTCTTTCACTCTATAGTATGCATTGTTCCCATTGATTAACTCTACTACACGCTTGGACTCAAGTCGTTGGCATTGTTGGGGCCAGTGTAAATCCCTCTCTGGGGCAACCAGCTGAACAACCCTGGCTAAAGGAATTAAGAGGAAAATCTTGCAAACAATAACATGTATTTCCTTAGTATTCAAATTATATTTGGTTTACAGTGGTTTATGCCGTTTTCTTATTTTCCCTTTGCATATTATAATAATTTATTCATCCAAACGTCCTCTCACTATATAGAATCCTGGTACTCTAAAATAAGTAGTAATGACATGTTTGTTGGCCAAAATCCCAGTTGTTCTTTGAAGCCATATGAATAGAAAGTGTTCTGTATTACAGAGAACACTAATATAAATTAATTGCATAAAACGGGAGTGTTGCATTTACAAAAGTACCTCTCCCATATCTACATCAACGCCAGAATCCTGAAGTATTTTTATGCATTATGAAAAAAGGAGCAGTTTATCTGGATGTCTGATAGACTTAGAGCTGCATGTAGTATGGGTAAACTAAATACACATAGAAATGTACTCCGATTTTATACTCTGTAGCATGCAGTACCATAATAATTGGGTACTGATGACGCATGATAGGCTGGTCATAGGCGCACACTGAAGACATGGCGGAGAGTGCAACAGTAACCGCCGACACAGTGAGACCGTTCAGGGGAGAACGCTGAAAGGCCTCGCAGCGCATCTTAACGGGACACTGATGTTGAATGGAGCACCTTACACAAGCCATAAGTATCCAGTGGCCAACTCCAGTCCTCCGGGGCTACCATCAGGTAAGGTTTTCAGGATATCCCTGCTTCAGCACAGGTGGCTCAATCAGTGGTTCAGTCAAAGACTGGAGTTTCCCACCCCTGGTCTAAAGTCATGTTTTTCATCGGTATTCATCCTTGATAGATACAGGGTTTTTATAGTTTAGGAGAGAGTTCTTTTCCCCGTCCTGCCCCACACGTTCAGGGTCCCCTGCAGACCTATCATTACACTCACTTCTCTCTAGGTTATGTTTTAATATTCCTCAAGATTTTATCTGCAGTCGTGCCGTGTTTTGTAGCTGATTTTTAATTGTATTTATCATTAGGCTATTGTGAAAATAAATTTGAACTTTTTTTTTTTAGTGCATCTTGGGTCATGATTCATTATTTCCTCTAGGGGGGGTTTCTTCTTGATTTAATACTCTGTAGTATGCAGTACCAAAATAATTGGTTGTGAGTTAGCCATATATTAGCAGCTAACACGCTTTTAGTAGCCCCTGTGCAGTTTGTAAATGCGTTTGATCGCAGAGTAAACAGCACCTATGGGAATTTATCTATTCACACCTAGTATCACACACCAAGGGAAAAACAGTCAAAGAAAGTTTAGTCTGCGCTCTTGCTTCCTAGTGTTTCAGAAATGAATTCTTCTCCCTCCTCTTGCTGCTCCTATGGCTTGAAGTGTCCTCTCACTCCAAAAAATGAACTCCGGTGGAAGACCCCGCCGGCGAACAGAATGACCAAGAAAAGAAGCACACCAAGGTAAGGAAAAATTGTAAATGTATTAAACAATAAGGCAATAAAATAACTTACATGTAAGTAAGAATAAATGAGTATCCAGGTCAGCGAAATGTTCAACAGATCGGCATCATCAGTCAGACAGGGGGGCAATTTCAGTTCTGTTTATGTGGAGATCCCGCGCGCTGGGACTCACTCTATGCACTTGCTGCAGTAATCGCCTCCGCATGTATGCAGGTAGTGGCGTGGTATCCAAAGCTAATGCACGTGTGGAAGGAAAGCCCCCTGTAGGAGTCTGTGGGTGCCGGTTACGATTTGGCCAGAAGTTCACTCACGAGTGAACTGTGCAACCACAGTAGCTTCCCTATTCCATCTTTGGGGGCCAGTTTACACCGTTGTGTACCCTTCCGGTCACGATTTTCCATCGTAACCGGCACCCACAGACTCCTACAGGGGGCTTTCCTTCCACACGTGCATTAGCTTTGGATACCACGCCACTACCTGCATACATGCGGAGGCGATTCCTGCAGCAAGTGCATAGAGTGAGTCCCAGCGCGCGGGATCTCCACATAAACGGAACTGAAATTGCCCCCCTGTCTGACTGATGATGCCGATCTGTTGAACATTTCACTGACCTGGATACTCATTTATTCTTACATGTAAGTTATTTTATTGCCTTATTGTTTAATACATTTACAATTTTTCCTTACCTTGGTGCGCTCCTGTGCTTCTTTTCTTGACCAAGGGAAACACATTAGCTCCAAATGCATAATTTTCTGCATAATGGTTTGCCTTAACTAGCTCTTCTTGCGATAGTGTTTAACCATATAAATGCCTAAGCATTAACAATCTATAAATAAAAGACCCCAAATTACCATGATTGGCATCACCCTAGCACAGGTCTGCTCAACTCCAGTCCTCAAGCCCCCCCCCCTCAATCAGGTCAGGTTTTCTGAAAATCCCTGCTTCCGCACAGGTGGCTCAATCAGAGGCTCAGTCAAAGACAGAGCCACCTTTGCTGAAGCAGAGATATCCTGAAAACCTGACCAGTTGGGGGAGACTTGAGAACTGGAGTTGAGCACACCTGCCCTAGCAGACTGGCATCCTTCACAGAAGCTGTCAATTACAGGGATTTACATTGAGTTTAGTGTATCAAACCTACAGCCAAGTTAAACACTGGGGTTGTAGCAATGAAGAAAATAAATAAAGTATATTATATTTTATTACAATGGCTTGTTTCTGTATGGTACGACAAGCTATTGTGTATATTGATGCCAACGTTTATATAGTGCTCAGTGACGTTTTCCCTAATATCACATTATACCTAAAGCTGATAACCATATGCAACACAATGGGATCTATTTCCCTGTTACAAGTTAATTTGCTCTGTATCTGAACATTTTGAGAACTGCAACTACTGTACTTGTAAAGCCACCTTCATTGTCCAAGTCCAGGAGACACCTAAACCATGTCACACACCCTTTCCAGTGAGGCAAGGAGCAGTCAGGTAAATTGCCTGCAAAACACTGTGGCACTGTGCCCCATTTACAATTGTACATTTATTAAACCTGGGGTGGAAAGTCTTTGCACTGTATTTTAGAAAGAGTTAAGAAAATATATACGCTAAAGAAAGAAAAATGGAGACAGGCTTTCTAAAAAGCATGGGAATTTGTAGTAGTATTATGGGTGTGAAAAGAAAATAAGTAGTGGTACTCTTGACCCATTTGTACTGACTATGAGGAATAAAAGGTTTATACTGTTTATTACATGAAGATAAAATATGCATGAATCTCATATATGGTAATACACTGAGATTAATTAATCCATTAATAGGATTACCTTTACTTTACATCATTAAAAAAGGAAAAGCATATAACATTAACCCTTTTGCTGCTAGAGGGATCTGCAACTCTGGCAGAGAAAGAGTTAAAAAGCTTTTGTGACACTGAAATGAGGAGTCACCGTGAATTATACAAAGCAACTACCCCCTTATTATATGGATAATCTATAGTTGGGGCAGGTGAGATCAAAGGAAGCAGCAGAGGGACCAGGTACAGCTTAGTGCTTTACTATGGATAAACTGGCAGTGTGCAAGTGGAAAGAGTTGCAGTATGTACAAAGGGATATACAGTAGAAGGTTTGGTGGGAGTAACTATGAGTAAGCTATACAGTATACAGTAATGGAGGTTGGTGGGGGTAACTGAGTAAGCTATACAAGCAAGTAGGTAAGTAGATGCATAGACGCTTTGGGTTGGGAAATGGAGAGAAGATATTGGAGGACAACATGATGTTGTTAAAGCATAAAGTTATATAAATAAGCTGAGCAAAGATAAGACAAGGCAGCTGGAATGTAATAGTATATGGGGGGCTGATAATAGTGAGTGGGGGCTGATAAATAGTGAGTGGATGAATTGATGGTAACAGCAATGGGGGACTTATATATGGTATGATGTATCTGTGGGGTCTATGCATTGAGCAACTCATACTCATCACTCACCAATTCTCCCGCATCCACTGAATTGCCCCCTGGTCATCAAAACGTCTCTCGAAGTCATATTCCTGCAAGGGGAACACGGAGAAGTTGTTCTGCAGCATGTCTAGGTGACCCGAGATATGCAGAGTAATAATGCTCCTGCACAGACTGCTCACCCCACCTCTGCTCGCAGGACTGGCAGGGAGAACCCAGCTAAGCCTGTCTCGGGCTGACACCCCTCCCATACAGCCACCCCGCCCCTCTTCCTGCCCTGTCCCTATGCACCTGCCCCACCTAGAGTAGGATGTGTTTCACTAGCACTTCTTTGGGGCATAAGCAAACTTAACAAAAGCTTAACTCCTTAACTTAAGAAGGGGGAGGGGAATGCAGGCAATTTGGTGCAATACTAATGTAATATAGCACTAGATTTATCAAAGGAAAAATATAAAAACTGTCCTATTTTTTTTCCTTCTTAAAATTGGTTCCCATTTTTTGCACCAGGAAAACTTGGATATGTGTCCTGCATGGTTTCCCAGCAATTAATTTTTTCAACCTATACCTTGATTTTTTTGGATGTATTGACATATTTTTATGTATTATTATTATTGTTGTTTCCTTGTAAAGCCCCAACATATTCCGCTGCGCAGTACCATGGGGGTACAGAGTTATGTATATTACATAAACAGCTACATACAAATGAGGAGGGACATGGACAGACAGATACATAGAGGTGATGAGGGTCCTGCTCGTGAGAGCTGACACTAGTAAAAAAAATTATGTTTATTAAAAATGATTTCAGTGGTGGAGTTACATGCTAAGTAGCACTCCACACAAATAGTGTAATTTGAAAAATATGGTGCAAGGTAATAGGGAGGAACCTCAACCCCCCCTCCTCTTCCCCCAAGGGTAAATCACAAAAATATACAATGCTTGCCATGCAGGGGGGGCAAATGCCCCAATTGGCCCCTTATCTCTGCTGCTGCTCGGGAACAGGGGGGCCGCTGTGGGGGCTGCCGGAGTGGCGAGCGCATCACCGGAGCTCCGACGGGAGCTAATGAACAGGGCGCCGCCATCTTGCCTTTTCGCACGCATGCACAGTATCTTCCCCTGGTGTGGCAGCCATTACAAGGTACGCACATGCGCAGGGAACATTGCGGCGGCCATTAGAGATAGCGCATGCGCGCCAATGTTAAGGGGGTTCCGAGGGGATTCCAGCCCCCAGAAGGCCACATGATTGGGAGTCAGTAGTCAGGCCTGGCCAATGAAGTGACAGGATTCTTCTGTGAGGCAGTTGATACATTTGGAACTCTGAGGGTTGCTGGCAGTTGGAGCAGGGACGCAGCTAGAGGAGGTTGTACAGGTGCAGGGGTCTGTGACCTTCTGCACTAAGCCAGAGATCCCCTAGGCCCCAGATAGGCCCCAACTCATCCTAAGCTTGTGGCTGCTATAGGGAAGGCCCTTCAGTTGGGGATCCTGCCCCTTTAGTGGTTACCCAGCTTAGGGCCACAGTGGTTTCATTTGAACTATTGCTGCAGCAGTCTGGGACCAGACTGCCAGAGAGTGAGCAAGCATCATTGTGGAAGTCACTCCAGAGGGAGACTTCCCATCCAGCGGAGGATATCATTGGATCGACGGAACCCCTGCTTCTCGTAAGCGCGCCCCGGGTGTGGACACACCCGGCAGGTACCGTTCGCCAAACGTGCACCAACACTGGTATAATAAGGCGCTGATCACGCCTAGAGGGGTGGGCATCTTTTGGGGACACTTACTGGGTGAAATGAGCAAGGAACACCTCTGGTACTGTGGACACGGTGTGGGGATACACAGTGGTGGGACAACGCCCTGCGCGGCGAGGTTTAGCTGTAACCATTAGTATTGCTATTGCCTGTACCGTATGTGGTTTATGGTTATTGCTCACAGTAAATGTTATTATTGTTATTCTAATAACCTGTGGACTGTTATTAATAATTCCTGCTCAGGGTTATCCCATCCCGTGCAGGTGGAGGCGCTGCCACTCAGTATATTCGTTACCCCAGGCTCCCAGTAGAAGAGGCTCAGATCCCTGTGAGCCAACAGGTGCATATATATATAAAACATATATATATATAAAAAACAGAAAAAGACAAAGAAGCGCTAGCACATACAGATATAAGCACATATATAAAACTCTAAATATGTTGAAATACCAATTGTAGTTCAAAATTCAATCCAACAGGAACAAATCCAGTACAAACTGTCCTCTCATAAATAGGAGATACCCCAAAGCCAGGTTCAATTAATGATGTGGGGGCTGCTACATCCAAGGGAGAATCACTCCCAAACAATCACTGTAGAAAAATAAAGAAAAAAGCACACTCTCCTAGTGCATTATCTTCAAAGATGCAGATGTATGAAATGTAATAACATAGATGTGTGGTAGACAATCCACACTTACAAGATTAAGGAGATTAAAATTCACATAAAGGTATCTTTGCACTTGGTGACCCTGGTGTAATATCACTGGGATAATGAGGAGGAACCTCCAGATTGACTCACTGTGACCCGCACGGCTGTAGACCCGCCGCCAAAGAAAACAAATGTTCTCACATGCCAAAAGCGACAGCAGCCAAAGTCATGATGGAGCCAGGCGTGATGTAGATGGTAACAGTCCAAATCTCCTCTGGCTGATATCCACAGAGGGCCAAAGCGACTACTGGTATACAAATGCCCCTCAGATAGCGTTGGAACACCACGGAAGCTCTGTGATGCGTAATGACGTCAGACCCTACGCGTTTCTTCGGCGCTTACCGACTTCGTCAGGGGATGTGACGTCCTCAATAAACAGGAAATATATACTGTGCTAACTTGAACTTTATTGGTCAAAAATAAATATATAAAACACGTACTTACAATGAACAATAATACTTTAAACAAATGGGAAATAAGGTTAATATAATAAATAACTGAATCTATCACATGCACAGGGCCATGGGCTCTAGATATCGTAAATAAATAACAATTCAAATGAATTATTGGAAAACTAACATGTATTTAAAATCCAAACTAATAAATGAACTGATATTGCAATCCTAAAGAACACCAAACTGAGGGGGGGGGGGGGAGAAAAAAGGAGGGGGGGGGAATCAAGGAAAAAAAGGGGAGGGAAGGGAGAGGAAGGAGGGGAGGGGGGGAAAGGGTGGGAAGGAAAAGAATAATAAAAAGGGAAAGGGGAGGAAGGGAAAGGAGAGGGAAGGAGGAGAGGGGAAAACGAGTGAGAATGGGAAATATATATATATTATAATGTAAAAAATATGTATAAAAAACAGGACAATGGAAATATAAAATATTAAACTAGTAAAAAAATGAATTAATAAAATGCAGAAACTCAGAATCAATAGCACAAAAAGGGAAGGTCTGTGGAACAGTGAACCTGACATCTATACAATAGTACTGATGTCAAGGTTCTCATTCAAGCCATTGGGGACCAAACAATTAATTCTGAAAATCCAAAAACTTTCCCGTCTTGAAAGAAGTTTGAATCGATCTCCACCCAACACAGAAGGAGGAATAACCTCCAGACCCATAATCCGTAGACTGTCAGGTGATTTGCTATGGACAGTCAGGAAGTGTTTGGAAACAGTGGTTCACAACCCCATTCATTATGTTCCTTCTATGCTCCAAGAAGTCGGTAAGCGCCAACGAAACGCGTAGGGTCTGACGTCATTACACATCACGGAGCTTCCGTGGTGTTCCCACGCTATCTGAGGGACATTTGTATACCGGTAGTCACTTTGGCACTTTGTGGATATCAGCCAGAGGGTATTTGGACTGTTACCATCTACATCACGCCTAGCTCCATCATAACTTTGGCTGCTGTCGCTTTTGGCGTGTGAGAACATTTGTTTTCTTTGGCGGCGGGTCTACAGGCGTGCAGGTCACAGTGAGTCGATCTGGAGGTCCCTCCTCGTTATTATCCCAGTGAAATTACACCAGGGTCACCAAGTGCAAAGATACTTTTAAGCGAATTTTAATCTCCTTAATCTTGTAAGTGTGGATTGTCTACCACACATCTGTTATTAAATTTTATAGATCTGCATCTTTGAAGATAATGCACTAAGGGAGTGCGCTTTTTTCTTTCTTTCTATATATATATATTTCTTTCTTTCTATATATATATATATATATTTATATATATATATATACAGTGTTCGACAAACCTATACATTTGCACGCCCCGGGCGAGTGGATTTAACATCGTGGCGAGCTCCTATTGGCCCAAGCAGCACACATGTGGTACTAGGTGGCGAGTAGATTTTTTTGTTCGGCGAGTAGATTTTTTGGTGATTTGTCGACCACTGTATATATATATATATTTGCATATATATATATATATAGCAACTGTAAATATTACTGTATATTCATTTGAAGCAACCGACCTGATACTGATGATACCCATCAAGGTTGAAACATGTCTGTGAGTGGGTTACTGGCTTTGCATCTTACCCCAGCCTTTGCTTAAAAGCTGTGTTTAAAGCAGCATGCATTGGCTTAAGGGTTGCTCTGTAAGGCTAAGGCCCCGCTCCCAGAGTCAGCGCACCCGCACTGCTGACAGGCGGTGCGCTGAGATACACAGACCGCGATATGCGGTCTGTAGGGAGCGGGAGCCGGAGCGGGAGGTGGGCGGGTGGTGGGCGGTTTGACAGGGAGGGGGGGCGTGGCTTGAGCGGAGGGACCCGCTACTCTCCCCCCCCCCTCCCTCCACGGACTCGGGCTGGAGCTGGAGCTTCGGTAAGTATTAAACACACACACACGCAGGCACTCATACATACATACACACACACACACACACAGGCAGGCACTCACGCACTCATACACACACGCGCGCACACACAGGCAGGCACTCACGCACTCACACACACACACAGACAGACAGAGGCAGGCACTCACGCACTCGGGCACACACATACACACACAGACAGGCACGCACGCACTCAGACACACACACAGAGAAAGGCACTCACCTGCTTTCACTCCACACTCCTCCCCGCTCCCCGAAGCCTCTCCTCCTCCCGCAGCCTCCCCTCCCCATTGGCTCACAGCCACACACGTCACCCGTCAAAGCTAGAAAACACCATTCTCTGGTGTCTCCAGCGGCTGACGCGCGACAGCGTGTAGTCAGCTGTGCCGCCAGGGGGGACCGGGACCGGCTCGCGAGGATTCCCCTGCTGGTGGGGAACTCGCGACATTGCCGCCCGCGCCAACGAGCGCAGCGGGACCGAGGCCTAATAGGAGCTTATGATAAAAGGTGGCACTGTGTGCTCATTTGCATGTAATTTCCCAGAATCCCTTGCTGCAGTGGAAGTGCTGTGTGCTGGGTGATAATGGTGAAAGACAGGGTTGCAGACATGTCTAAGACATGCAAATGAATATACAGTAATATTTACAGTTGCTATTTGTTTTACTGTGGAGGGTTTTTGTCAATTTTTTTACCCACCATAACCTTAATAAATGTGGTATATGTACGTACATATACCTCACTTATTAAGGTTATGGTGGGTAAAAAAAGTACATTGTGAAAAATTACATACATACATACAGTGTGAAAAATTACATATATTGCTATTTGTAACCAGTAATGTTCAGTAGCGTTTTGTCCTTGGGTACAATCTGTAACTGGACAGTTTTTAAATGCTATTTGAAAATGTTAACTGCATTTTTTGCAATTCCTGGCAAAAGCAGCTACTTACTATCATATTAACATTGATCATTTCTAAATGCATTCTCATCTTTCATTTCTGTTATATTATTTTCTGGAGATGACTGCTTGATCTTTCTGATATATGAAATGCATTATACAAAGTAGTAATACTATGATTGAATGCAGAGCACTAAAAAATTCAGCGATAAGCCGAACTGACCAATTTAAAACAAGTTACTGCCATCGAATCAGGAGAGATCTATTAGCAGGGGGGGAAGGGGGGAGGAAGGGGGGGGGGGGGAACGGGTGTGTGTGTGTGTGTGTGTGTGTGTGTGTGTGTGTGTGTGTGTGTGTGTGTGTGTGTGTGTGTGTGTGTGTGTGTATATATATATCAAATATATATATTTGCTAAATAAAGTCTTCTTAACAACAGACAATGTAAGATGTTTATTATCAACACTTTCACTGTCTGAGGGTACATATTTATGATCAAGAATAAGATGCCCATTTCATCCCAATTAGTCTAGTTAAATTAAGTGCTTATGTATTTATGCCTTGGAAGGATAAAGAAAAGGCGCACCAGACACCAACCAGTACACCGAGTCATGTAAGAGCCCTGAGACGCGCGATACTTTGTTAATTTAACATGCAGGTAACAAATCCACAACTGATCACTAAGCTATGACAGCGCCTTCCTGACGCTTGTGCACAGTCCGCCTGAGGGAAGACAATTTCCAAACCGTTAATGATTTATATCAGACCTGCGCCCGAGTCGCCATGGAGACACCCGCAGCCCAGGCAGGCCGCTCCCGCCTTTTCTTTTGTCGGTTGCCACTAAGACTCGCACCTCGCGAGCCCGTTCGCGTCTCTTTTGTGGTTGCCATGGAGACGCGCTCTCCCAGCTGTGACGAGCGCTCTTTTTCTTTTAATCAGCCCTTGTTGCCATGGAGACGCGGGTGGTCCCCTAACCCCTAGAGATGTCACTGCGCCATTTCTCCTGCGTTGCCCACCAGCCTGGTCAATGCGAAGGAGTGCAATGTGTTCCCCGGCTGGCTCCTCCAGGGTTATGTCGGGGTGTTGGTTCTTACCGGCCTTCTTATTGTCCTCATTGAGCGGCCAGGGTAGCTCAGGCAGACCCCATGGTCGGGAGGACGCCCAGGCCTCCCCTGCAGCTAAAGACGAGATCTACTGGTTACTCAGGCAGATCAGGGACCTGCTGGACAAAGGTAGAACTAGTTACAGCACAGAGATTCCTTATCTCCCAATCTTATCCTTGGGGTTGCATCAGGGACCTCACCCCTTGTGTTGGTTACCAGGCTTCCATCAGGCCTGCCAAGCTGTGCCTTAGAAAACACAACCACTCAGGCTACGCTTATAGTGCCGGCGATGCGACAGTGACGTCAGGCTACGGTCGCTGGAAAAATAAAATAGAGATGACTTCCAGCGATCGCAAACAAGCCGTCGCGTTGCGCCGCATTTACTATACGCGCACGTGACGGCGGCAATGCATTTGTTTTGACGTCGCGTCGCTGGCACTATAAGCGCAGCATAATAGCATCACAGGCCTCACGGAGATGCCAATCAATCCTACTTTTTTATTCTGTAAATAATGTATGGGGGGGGGGGGGTAATTTTAAATTCCCAGTGTGCAATTTGGTGAAAAAATTATATGTACAGAGTGTATCCGCAGAATTTAAAACGGTTTGCATTACTAAAAGGTAACAGCAGATGAACGCTGCAACAAATCCAAATATTTATTTCCAGCGAGCAGAGAGGATTACGACTTTAACATTTAATTTTATTATGAACAATCCCCCAAAATCTTACTTCACTCAGTGGAATTTGATAAATATGCAAACTGTCATCTTCAATGAAAACAAGTGGTATACGCCTGTCTACAGAGGAGGAACTAGGTATATTAGCGCCCGGGGCAAGTACCACCAACTGCACCCCACCATTTAAATTCATTTTTTCCACACGCACACAATTCGCCCACCTTCTCACATACAATCCCCTCTCTCCCCATCATTCTCTCTCCCCCCACCACCATTATATATCTCCCTCTCCCCCACCAGTCTCTCTCTCCCCCCCCACCAGTCTCTCCCCCACCAGTCCCTCTACTCCCACCACAGTCTCTCAACACCCCCCTCCCCCAACAGTCTCAACACCCCCTCCCACAACAGTCTTTTTCAACACTCCCACCCAACAGCCTCTCAACACCCCTCTTCCCTCCCCAATTGTCTCAACACCCCCTCCTCCAACTGTCTCAATACCCCCTCTCCTTCCAACAGTCTCCAAACACCCCCTCCCCCAACAGTCGCAATACCCCCTCTCCCTCCAACAGTCTCCCAACACTCCTCCCCCAACAGTCTCAATACCCCCTCTCCCTCCAACAGTCTCCCAACACCCCCCAACAGTCTCAATACCTCGCTCTCCCTCCAACAACTCCTCCCCCAACAGTCTCTCAACACCCCCCCAACAGTCGCCCTCAAGAACCAACACCCCTCCCCACAGTCAACACTCCCCTCCTCAAAATATTTCTCAACACCCCCAACAGTCTCTCTCAATACCCATCCAACTGTCTTTGTAAACATCCCCTTACCCCGAAAAGTCTCAACAATACCTCTCCCAACAGTCTCTCAGCACCCCCATTCTCCCCCAACAGTCTCTCTCAAAACGCCCTACCCACAACAGTTTCTCTAAACACCCTCCTCTCCCTCACAGTCTCTCTCAACACTCCTCTCCCCAGCAGTTTCTTAACACCCCCCAACATTCTCTCAACAGCCCCCATAATCATCTCTCAACAGCCCCCTGCCCCTAACAGTCTCTCAACACCACTCTTGCCCCCAAAAGTCTAAACACTCTCCACCACCACCAGTTTCTCTCAAGACCACCCCAACAGTGTCTCTCACCCCCCACTCCCCAGCTGTCAACTCTCCTTTCCCCCTCTAGTTCCACCTCTGCCTGTCAATCTAGGGTTATATATTCTCTATTTCCATTGGTGTGCTGTCATGAGGATGACTGTCACTGCCTATGCTATGAATCTATTTGATGTCCCTCTTTTGACCATAGTGTACATGTCCCTATATTCCTATGCTGTGTTTTGGTTAACCTCTGGCTGTTGAATCAGCTTCCCAGTGTAGGAACGTAATAGTCCTACTACAGTAGGAGATCCTATTGTAGAATTTACATTTAAGCTTACATTTACATTTACACATTTACAACATCAATGTAATTGTAATTAGTGTCCAACTTTTCCTATTTAACAAGGTGACTCCCTGATTTGTTAGCTGTAAAATCCATCCATTTTCTATGCTATCCCTGGACATATTTCCCTGGTTCCAATGCATTGTCAATGGAAGTTAAACATATTCCTTGCTTGTACTTCCCAACTTTCTCTGAGAGGAACTTTTACATATTGGGCAGTGTGGTTTAAAAGCAAACAATGCTGCTTTCGATTTAATACATGCTATTATTAATATCATAATGTCAAGTAACTCCTATTCTAATTCCTCCTGTTGCTATTTATAATATTTTAAACGCTATCCAATGGAAGTAAGTACTATAAAATCTGCACAAAATACCCTGATATATTAATGTTAATATTTTAAATGACTCTTAAAACAAGAGTTGTTCCAGTTTTGGGGTGCACGGTAAGAGAAGGAGGAGCGGCCGGATACTTTGTTGAGCCTTGGGACCATGAACAGTCTTTTGGAGTCTGATCTCAGGTGATAAGTGCTACATGTGGTAGGGGTGAGGAGCTTGTTCAGGTAGCTGGGTAGCTTGCCCATAAAGAATTTGAAGGCAAGACAGGAAAGGTGAACTTTGCGCCTAGACTCTAGTGATGATCAATCTAGTTCTTTGAGCATTTCGCAGTGATGTGTGTTGTAGTTGCATTGGAGAACAAAACGACAAATTGAATTGTAGAGGGTGTCAAGTTTGCTAAGGTGGGTTTGAGGTGCCGAGCCATATACTATGTCTCCATAGTCAATAATTGGCATTAGCATCTGCTGTGCGATACGTTTTCTGACCAGGAGACTTAGCAATTACTGATAAGCAACACAGCCTAAGTAAAGATCATTTTGTGATTGTTTTAATTAAATTGTCTTGAAACAACCAGGCACTCCTTTACTTTATATATTGTTATACCGGTTATGATCCCTTTCCATTTACAGTATGATTGATTTTACTACCTAATAAAATAATAGGGTGTGTGTGCTAAGCACACACTTTGGAAGTGAACTTCTCTGTGTTTGTACGTTAGTGAAAGTACACTATACAATAAAAGACAGTTTAAAGAGTAATACATTTGTGTTTTTTTTATAGTATAAGTTACAATGTTTACGAAATCAAATGGCAACAGCACTGGTAGAGTGGTTGATGAGTAAGCTGTAAGTATGTGATATTAATGTAGCAATTGGTTTGTTTTGTGGTGTTTGTGAATGATACAGTCGTGTGTTGTTAGTATGTTGAAGAGTTGCAAATGTATTGAACATTATGTAAGTATAGGTAGTGGTGGATAATGTGTGAGCTAGTATGTTAATATTATTAGGTTATTTATAATAATCTCGGGCTCGTTTGAGTGTGTAGATGCATATAATTATTAGTAATGTTTGCATTGTATTCTGTTGGAGTATGTGCAAGGAAAAATAATGTAACAGTATGTGGTGGAGTTTGGAAATCATGGTGATATAGGTCTTCAGTGTGTTGTTGTCATAAACGGTGTTGTACTGTATGGGGTACAAAATAATGCCTTATGATGCAGTGATATTAGTTTTTGTCAACATCCTACTGTAGTGTTTTTCAACCTTGTTTTGGTTGGGGAATGTCAGAATTCGATTTTGAAATTCTGGGAAACCCCATCTCTCGATACCTCCCCCCCCCCAGTCGGCCCCGTCTCTCTCCCCACCCTGCTGTCGCCCAATATCCCCCCTCCCATCGCCCCCTCTTTCTCCCACCCCCCCTCATGTCGCCCCCGTCTCTCTCCCACACCCCTCCCGTCGCCCCCGTTTCTCCCACCCCCTCCCGTCGCCCCCGTCTCTCCCACCCCTGACTCTCTCCCCCACTCCCGTCGCTCCGTCTCTCTCCCTCCCCCTTCCATCTCTCCTCCCCCCTCCTGTTGCCCCTGACACACACACACTCACTCTCACTCTCTCCCCCACTGACACTCTCTCCCACTGACTCTCTTTCCCACTGACTCTCTCACACTGACTCTCCCTCTCCCACTGACTCTCTCTCACTGACACTCTCACTCTCTCCCACTGACACTCTCTCACTGTCTCCCACTGACACTCTCTCACTCTCTCCCACTGACACACTCTCCCACTGACACTCTCTCTCTCTTTCCCACTGACTCTCTCTCTCCCACTGACACACTCTCTCTCTCTCCCACTGACACTCTCTCTCTCCCACTGACTCTCTCACACACTCTCTCCCACTGAAACTCTTTCTCTCTCTCTGTCTCTCTCCCACTGAAACTCTTTCTCTCTCTCTGTCTCTCTCCCACTGACTCTCTTTCTCTCTTCCACTGACACTCTCTCTCTCTCTCCCACTGACACTCTCCCTCTCCCACTGAAACACTCTCTCTCTCTCTCACTGTAACTCTTTCTCTCTCCCACTGACGCTCTCTCTCCCACTGACTCTCCCCCCTCTCTCCCTCCCACCCCTCTCTCCCTCCCACCCCTCTCTCCCTCCCACCCCTCTATCCCTCCCCCCTCTCTCCCTCCCCCCTCCTCTCCCTCCCACCCCTCTCTCCCTCCTCCCCTCTCTCCCTCCCTCTCTCTCTCCCTCCCTCTCCCTCCCACCCCCTACCCCCCTCTCCCACCTCTCTCCCCCCCTCTCTCTCCCCGCCTCTCTCTCCCCCCCCTTCTCTCTCCCTCCCCCTCTCTCTCCCTCCCCCCACCTCTCTCCCTCCCCCCCACCTCTCTCCCTCCCCCCCACCTCTCTCCCTCCCCCCTCTCTCTCCCACCCACCTCTCTCTCCCGCCCACCTCTCTCCCCCCCACCTCTCTCCCCCCCTCTATCTCTCTCCCCCCTCTCTCTCCCCCCCTTCTATCTCCTTCCCCCCTCTCCCCCCTTCTCACTCTCTCCCCCCCTTTCTCTCTCCCTCCCCTTTCTCTCTCCCCCCTCTCTCTTTCCTCCTCATCTCTCTCTCCCCCCCACCTCTCTCTCCCCCCCACCTCACTCCCCCCCACCTCTCTCCCCCCTCCTCTCCCCCCCACCTCTCTCCCCCCCACCTCTCTCCCCCCTCTATTTCTCTCCCCCCTTTCTTTCCCTGCCCTTTTATCTCCCTCCCCCCTCTCCCGCTCGTCTCTCTCCCTCCCACCTCTCCCCCCCACCTCTCTCTCCCCCCACCTCTCTCTCCCCCTTCTATCTCTCTCCCCCTCTATCTCTCTCCCCCCTTCTATCTCTCCCCCTTCTATCTCTCCCCCTTCTATCTCCCCCCCCTCTCCCCCTTCTATCTCCCTCCCCCCTCTCCCCCCTTCTCTCTCCCTCCCCCTCTCCCCCCCTTCTCTCTCCCTCCCCCCTCTCCCCCTTCTCTCTCCCTCCCCCCTCTCCCCCCCTTCTCTCCCTCCACCCCCCCTCTCCCTCCGCCCCCCCTCTCCCCTTTCCCTCCCCCCCTCTCCCTCCCCCCCTCTCTCCCCCCTCTCCCTCCCCTTCCTCCCCCCTCTCCCTCCCCCCCCTCTCCCTCCCCCCCTCTCTCCCCCCCCTCTCTCCCTCCCCCCCCCTCTCCCTTTGTAAAAAAAAATGTTTGGGTGGATATGGAAAACAACATATTATAAAAGTAAAATGATTGCAGAACACCAACAATTTAAAACAATTAAGTTTAGCTAGTACTTTGGCATTTCCCTTAGGTGAGGCAAATCAGGGTCCTTATGTGTATATTCACATGTATACATAAGGTGGCTAGAGGTTTTTTTTTAATATGACACTCATTTCTTTTAGACCGGTTCATTGCTGGAGGTTATACAGCACATCTCATTAATATATTGAAGTTTCTTCGTAGATAAGTAAGTAAGATTTGCTTCCTCACCTGTCCATCAAGTTGAAATTCTGCTTGTTTTATATCTCGCCTAAAATATCTCTACATTTACCAATTAAGAGAATGCATTGTTGGAATCTGTAAAAATGCTAATCTAAAACTGGAGAACTTTTCTACATCCTGCAATGTCTTCCAGGTTTTAATTTAATTCATCTGACAGTCAGTGGAGAAAACTAATGGTCTTTTTTTTTCTTTTTTTTAGTAGACTTATTATCCACAACAGAAATAATCAGCATTCTTGCTGAAAAACCTTTGAATGCATAAGAGCACGTAGACAATAAAGAGATCCCTAGTGACCACCAGCTCATCACCATGTTGGTTTTACTGAAGCAATTCAAAACTGTTGTGCAAGGTAAATATTAACCAGTGACTAGCTAACCCCTCTTATATTACTCTTGTAGCCCCCTGTAAACAGCACAGGTTATACCTATCTTCCTTCTACTGTGGTAAGTCCTGTTAAGATCAGGCACCAGTAATCAACATGGGTTTTCCCCCTTCATAGCCCTGCCCTGAGTGGTAGATGCAGGCCTGGACTCTGCTGCAGGCGTGAGCAAGAGGGGAGGTTCTGCTGACATCACGAAAGGCGGGGCTAGCTCTATATTTAGCAGCCAACTCCTGGGAGTTGAGTCAGTTTTACGCCGAGAAGTTATACAGAGAGTCTGGAACTGCCGGTCAGTTATACCGAGAGTCTGGAGTTGCTGGATAGTTATGCCGTGAGTCGAAGAGTCCTGCGGATCGGTTCGAGGAGTTGGAGGAGACCGCGGTCTCCCCTGCGCAGAGTGCAGGAGCAGAGAGAAGTGGATAGATGCAGCTTCCTTTAGTAGAGCTGATAGAGTTATATATCTGGTGGACCAATGCCCTCACCCCACTGCCTGGGGTGATGGGGAGAATCCAAGCCCCACCACAAGGATAACCTCGGGGGTGGGCCACGGGGTATTGAAGCCCTAGCCCAGACCATCCTGTCGGAGGAGAGACTTGGAGGGAAGGAGAGGAGGAATTATCTGTGTGGGAGGAGAGCGGAGTAATAAGTACAGCTTGGCTGTTGTTGTTGCGGCTACTGGACGCCACTACCGTTGGGAGTTGCTGATCTGCCAATAAAGAGACTATCCTTTTTGTTACCAAAGACTGTGTGTGATTTGGAAGCTATCACCATGGGACCCAAGGGGTTCTTCTATATAGGTCCTGTCCCATATTCCTGGGAGTATAGAAGATGGAGGCGCTGCACCACTAAGAGATCATGGAGGCTACCACCCCAGAAGCCCGGTCCTGGCTCCCCAATAACATCGCGGGAAGCTCAGGCCCTCCTGTTCCTCACAGGTATGCACCACACCGCATGTAATCTGCCCTCATGCACCCTAGACACCACCGTAGAGTCTGGGGTAAGGGGGGAAGCAGGGTTACACTCTTAATGTTGTTTTTCCAGGCCTCTTCAACAATGGAAATTCTACCAACTTCAGGGCTAACAACTTCTCTGTTCCATACTATTTCCATTTCCCCTTTATATGTTTCTATGTTATGTGTTTGGTACAGTTGTGATTTGTTCTTTTAAGCCTGGTCTCTCTTCTTAGCAAAATATCAGTAGAATTCTTCATTAATTTGTTCCTGAAAGAAAAGCATTGTAGGGAGCGAGTCTTATATTGAAAGGTGCATAATGCCAAACATTAATCTCACTAGTGCAGTGAGAATAAATAGCTAATAGATTTTACCGCATATTTTATTTTCACGCATACTCATTGGTATGTATCCAACTACTGATTTTAATTGAAGTCATGCTTAATTTCCCCCAATTACCTTCATTATCTTCTTATTCAGTGATTGAATATATTTGTACAGCTCTAAAATAAAATGGTAGTTCCATATTAACTGTTTTAGAATACATACATATTTAGAATGCATGGGTTAAGGTGTGTGAAAAAATATATTTATTTGATCTATTGCTGAAATGTTCTTTTAAAAAAAGTAATTTTATATCATTTTCAAATACCTACTCAAAGATACGCTTCAGCTATATCCTGTTTTGATTTGATGATGTCAACTCTTTAGCATAAAATGTGTCCATACATTTAAGGGGAAAATTGTGAATAAGGAAACAATGGAGAATTTTGAGGACCCCTTTGAATTTTTACTGTACTGCAACAGTCTGGAACGATAACACACAGTCTCTTGTACAGTAAATCAGGGGTGCGCAAACTGGGGTCACGAGATTCTCTGGGGGGAGGGGGGGAACACACAGGGTTTACAGAGGCCCCATGCGCTTCCCGGAGGCATTTAAATTAAATGCCGGGGGAGCGGCGAAGGCCTCTGTAAACTTCACTTACCTTGGCTCACATGACTTCTGGAGACACGTTGCCATGGCAACATTACGCCATGGAGCCAAGGTAAAGGGTCGGGGGGGGGAGCCAGCAAATGGGCGCAAAGGAAAAAGATTGCACACCCCTGCTTTAAATAATTGACAGAGCTGGTCTAATCTTACAGCTTCGTGTTCAAATCATGTTGCTTGAACTGAAGCTGATATCTTCAGAGGAGTTTAAAACATAAATAAGATCCATTATGTTTATTTAGAGGCAAAAATAAGTCTGTCAGTTTTTGCATTTGATCAAGCTTCTGAAAAAACTCTATATAGACGTTCCTCAATCAAATTTTTTATTGCTTCGTACCCTTTTTTTTACCAAAGTGTCCCTATAGCTTCTAGTTTATTGGACAGTACAGATTTTAATTTCCAGCAAAATCCATTATATTTCTTTTTAAATGAGTCAGACATGGATTTCAGAGTAAGGAGAGAAGCTGCACAGTCCAATTCAACTTTGAATTCTCTTCAACAACGAACATATCGTATACCAAATATTATTCTTGGCTTATTCTTTTGCATCTCATTTATTCTTGGTAAGACTCAGAGGTCTAGATTCACTATAGCTTGATATTGCGTCTTTGAAATATGGTGTTATTAAGAAATAGCATTATAGTAATATTTGTTAGTTACCGCTGTATTCACTAAGAATTATTTATTTACAAATGAGTAGCAATATTCATCTCATTGCACACATGAAAATTGCAATAACTTCGTGTTAAATAGCCCTGGCGATACAGATAAGCGATAACACAGTTACTCAGCGCTGTCAATGCAATGTTTGAGGGAAGGGAGATGTAACACTTTTCTGCCATAGGGTTATGTAATATGTGTGTGTGTAAGTGAGAGGGGGAGAGTGTGTGTAGGTGAGAGGCAGAGAGAGAGAGTGTGTGTGTGTGTGTGTGTGTGTGTGTGTGTGTGTGTGTGTGTGTGTGTGTGTGTGTGTGTGTGTGTGTGTGTGTGTGTGTGTGTGTGTGTGTGTACGAGAGTGGGGGAGTGTGTGTGTGTGTAAGTGAGAGGGGGAAAGTGTGTGTGTGTGCGCACGCAAGGGAGAGAGTGTGAGGGGGAGAGAGAGCGTAAGGGGGAGAGTGTGAGGGGGGCAAGACGGGGGGTGAGAGTTGGGGTCCCCCAGAATTTCACAATCAAATTATGGGGTTCCCTAACCAAAAAAAGATTGAAACCACTGGACTAGTGTATACATAGGCAAGATAGGCTTAACGCCCGCCTGGGGTAGGTCATCCAAATCTTTGATTATTGTGTAGCAGGAGTCAGATTTCACCAGGTATCAGGGTTTTGTGTATAGCAGGTGAATAAGTAATTTGGAATGATTTTCTTATTTGCATTCCCTGCGTTAAAAATAAAGTCTCCATGGTTAAAAAGCCACTTAGCGCTACTTTACCTCTGGCGATATGGCTTTAGTGAATAGGTCGACAAAAATAACTGGCTTTAATCACTGATAATACCAGTTTTATCGACCTTTAGCAAATCTAGGCCAGAATATCTTGCAGGTAATTAAACTGAGTGTTTGTGCAGGAAAAGCACGCTGGTGATACTACATTTCACAAAACCAAAATAATGGAATATACAGCTCACTGATTTGATTGATTATTTGTATTAATGAGTGTGCCCATACACGCCTAGTGTGACGTGGGTGCAATTGATGAGCTAATTTTAGTAGATTAACAAAGATTAGAGGGTAGGAGCATATTAGTGCCTCAACTCTCCAACTAGTAACTAATTTTTCAAAAGCACTCCTGGGCGATTAAAACTTAACATTTAATGGGTATCTAACTAAAATAAATTCTACACACAATTTAATATTTTTAAACACACAATGTAATTTAAAAAGGGGAGGATGATGGGCAGGCAAGGTTTAAACTCAAGGTGTATAGCACAAATAGAAAGTAGCCTCAGTATTATAAGGGCAAAAATAGGCTAAATAAACACCTAGGGTCACCTATTAATATAGGTCATAGAGTCTAATGATTGCCAACAGTGATAAGGCTTCATTAGCAGTTTTGAACATACAAATGCTGTGTGGCATTTAGCGTAGCTGTGAGGAATCAGGGATCGCAGCGTCCGCGCCCTGGTTCCTCTGCTCCTATATTTACCCCTGCTGCCGTGGCGCGCGTCCCTCGCCAGCGCCACTCACCTCCGGCGGTTCTGGGGGTTCCCCGTCGTCCTCTGCATCCCCGTCTCCCAGCAGTACCTCACGCGGCCGCCATGTTGCCCGGGCGCGCGCCTGAACAGCGCGCGCCGGGCGAAGTTAATTTATTCACTGCTCTGGCAGTGAAGACCCGCCCCCAACACAGGAATAAGATCTCCTGTCAAGACAAGAGTCCTCACCTGCCTGCCAATCAAGGGAACCTATCCAGGATGGCTCCACGCAGTCCTCCAGGTCTGCCTTCACTTCTGATTGGTCAGCCACACTTTATAATGCCAGTCCTTCCTATCATTCATTGCTCGACATAGTTTTCACTTGGATTACTACTCTGGCGTTTTCTCTCTTATTCTCTCAGGTTACGACTTGGCTTGGCGGACGTCTCTCTCTGGCTCTAGACCCCTGCTTGGACAAACGACCTTCCGGAATTCTCCAATCCCAGACTTCGGCTAACGGCAACGACAACGGCATTTCTACACCGGTACCGGCAAGTATTGCTAGCTAAATAACACCTGGCCTGGCAACGCCAAATCACCACACTCCGGACACGCTCCCTTTGCTGCGGGTGCGTGCTTCTATACGTTCCTCACCTCAGTGAAAGGAACGGGTCTGGTCTGCAGGCAGCACCGGCGTAACAGTAGCATACCGATCAAGCCAACCTGAAATTGTGACTAGTAGCACCTACCAGTGATGGAACTATTGTTATATACTAATATTTAAATCAATAAAACTTAATGTATACACCTGTAGGTACAACACAATATCAGGTTGGTGGTACGTGGATTAATTCTTCGCCAAATGACTTTGTTATACACAGCACAGAGATCAATAAAATGTAACTGTAACTGAATGCAATTATCACTGGGTTCAATTGTAGCTAAACATGCTACTGGGAAAATGCATAACCAATACTTAAATGTATGAGGATTCTTATCCCTGCCTAAAAGCAGGGTGACCAGTGAGTCAGTGTAGATATATAAAACAGTAGACCTTCCTAATAATTAGCATGGTGACGTCACGAGGGAGGGACTGATGGGAGTGTGGTATCGTTGTAACATAGTGTTCTTAACCTGATTGCCATAGATTCATTGTTTCTAGCTATTTGCTTTGCTATTTGTTTTACTTGTGCTACTGGTGATTATAGTATATGCTGCGCATTAGGCAGATGCAGTCCCATTGCTAATAACATTATCATCAAGATGATTTGGTGCTTTGTATTGATGCACTGCTTCACTGTATCTCAAGCTTGATAGCAATTGACTTATTTCATCCAGTCATTTGTCTCACGTTTTTTGCTTGCATTTATACTATATATAAACTGTATTTGATATATGCTGTATTATTGGTACCAGTGCTAATTATTAGGAAGGTCTACTGTTTTATATATCTACACTGACTCACTGGTCACCCTGCTTTTAGGCAGGGATAAGAATCCTCATACATTTAAGTATTGGTTATGCATTTTCCCAGTAGCATGTTAAGCTGCAATTGAACCCAGTGATAATTGCATTCAGTTACAGTTACATTTTATTGATCTCTGTGCTGTGTATAACAAAGTCATTTGACGAAGAATTAATCCACGTACCACCAACCTGATATTGTGTTGTACCTACAGGTGTATACATTAAGTTTTATTGATTTACATATTAGTATATAACAATAGTTCCATCACTGGTAGGTGCTACTAGTCACAATTTCAGGTTGGCTTGATCGGTATGCTACGCTAAATGCCACACAGCATTTGTATGTTCAAAACTGCTAATGAAGCCTTATCACTGTTGGCAATCATGAGACTCTATGACCTATAATAATAGGTGACCCTAGCCTATTTGTGCCCTTATAATACTGAGGCTACTTTCTATTTGTGCTATACACCTTGAGTTTAAACCTTGCCTGCCCATCATCCTCCCCTTTTTAAATTACATTGTGTGTTTAAAAATATTAAATTGTGTGTAGAATTTATTTTAGTTAGATACCCATTAAATGTTAAGTTTTAATCGCCCAGGAGTGCTTTTGAGAAATGAGTTACTAGTTGGAGAGTTGAGGCACTAATATGCTCCTACCCTCTAATCTTTGATACTACATTTCTATTAGTAGAGCACTGTGCCCAATATCAACACCGCTTCTCTTAATTGTTTAACTGAAACTCTTAAAACTTCATCTTTTTGGCATTGTTAGTTTTACCAGCCTTTTACTGTAGATGTGAACCACTGCTGACAATTTGGTAGCACCTTATCTATTCTAAATCTGAGCAACAGTTATCAATTTATACTGGCTTTAGATAATATGTTAATATTTAGCGAATAGAATAACCAAGAGGACACTATCATTTTAAAATTCACTTCAGGCAGCTGTAGGACAAATATTGCTTGCTGTGTTTGTAGTGGTTTGTATCTGTTCACATTTTTAGCAATCATATGGGAATCTGCGGAGCAAATACACTGTCTCAAAAAAAAGACGACTGTCATTGGTATTTGTCACCAGGACAGAAGTAGAACGATGCAATCTCCAGGTGCACAAACGAGTAAGTGATCATTTCATCACTCAAAAATCATAGCGTATATAGTTATCTCTCAAATGCAAGTTTCCTTTTAGCAGTGAGAGAGATGAAATGAAAATGTAAATGCAAAGTGCACTGAAATTAAATAGGAAGATACAGATATAGAACATTTCACTTTTTCAAAGTATGCAAAGTCTATATATTTTCGAATATTACAACTTAATCCTATGAAAACTGATATTCTGAGGCATGCCTAAGTATAGTGAGGTATCTGGGAAAACAGTGAAGCCCAATAAATGGGCTTGGGAATGGGACTTTTCACCACCGCCATTTAGCCGCCGCTGTTCAGCCACCAAGGACAGTCAGCTGCCGGCCGTTTCGCCCCTAAGGTAAGTGATTACCATTAGGGGTTAACTTTAGGGGTTTTAGGGTATGGCATTAAGCTTTTTAGGTAGGGGGTAAGGGTAGTGGGTTAATGATAAGCTTTTTAGGATAAAGATAAGCGTTAACATTAGGGGTTAGGGGTTGTAGGATAAGGAGTTAACGGGTTAGGGCAAGGAGTTAAAGTTAGGGGGTTTTATAGTGAGGATAGGGGGTTACAGTGTACATTACTTTGGCGGCTAAATGTCCCGACAGCCAAACTGCAATGGCGGAGTTCCTGCGGCGGAGTAGCTGCCATGAAAGGTCTTAGACCGCGCTACAGCTGTATAGGAATACGGATTGGACAACAGTGTCCCATACAATGCTCACAGGCAGGCCTGCCGACAGGATGAATGGGGTCCAGAACTCCATCCATCACCTGGGCCCTTTGCGTTTTGAACAGGCAGGGCCGGATTAGGGGGAGTTCTGGCCTGGCACATGCCCGAGGCGACAAACCGAATAGGGGCGCCAAAACAGCAGATAACTGATGAAAATATTAGTTGCCATCGAGTTTATTATGCAGTGGCACCGGCTCGCAGGCCAGCACGCTCTCATACGTTAGGCACCGCGTAGTAGTGTCGCAGTACTGTATACAGTGAGGCAGCCGCAGTCAGCACAACAGTCAGTGGCTGGCGCAGTATTACTGTATTTTGTTTCTACTTTCTAGAGCAAAGGGCCACCAACAGGACAGGTTTTCAGGATATCCCTGCTTGTCTACAGGTGGCTTAATCGGTATGTCAGTCATAATGACTGTACCACCTCTGCTGAAGCAGCTACATCCTAAAAATTTGACCTGTTGGTGGCCCTTGAGGACTGGAGTTGATCACCCGTTTTAGAGTTTTTTCTTGGGCCCCCCTTTTGCCCTGGGCATCACGGCGCTGCGGAGATACACCACTGACAAACAGTGGTGAAAACTAATTTTCATCCGTTCAATATATCTCGTAAGAAATTGTCTGGTTCTGAAAATTGCAAAAAAAAAATTTCAGCGAGAACAAGAACTTCAGAAAAGTGGAAAACTGTTTGCTGTTTATTTTTTTTAAACAGAACATAAACCTGGCTGCTTTTGCAAGTTGAAGTAGATCAGTAAGTGAATCCGTGTCTGTTTATCCACTTGTTCCTGTAACAATTTATTGTGCAGAATCTGAATCCGATGTTTCATCTTATAGTGTTCAAGATTCTGTAATGGAACAGCGTCCGTATGCGTGTAAAATTCCAGTATCTACAGATAAACCAGAAGGTGAGTCAGATGACTGATAATGCTGACATTAATTATGATGATCCTGCTACGTGGCATTTTGTACTGAATTCTGCGTTCCGCCATCATTATATCGCGAGGTGTATGTGCTAAAATAAACATTGATTTTGTTTGTCCCCGCGATTCCAATAACCACTGTTTTCCTAATTCAATGTATTATAGAAAAACAACTAATGGGGAATACTATTTGGCTTGTGTACTCAGAGTTCGAAGAAGATGTTCGGCATTTGTTGCAAATTATTTTCTTTTGATCGAACAAAATCTTCCTTGGCATCAGCTGGAAATTGCAACTGGAAACATCTTCACGAATATTTGAGAGGACATGAAAATTCTGCTGAACATTTGAAGAACTACTTAAAGTGGTTTGATGTGTCAAGCAGGAAAAACAATAGGCTAGGAAGTACAGTCTGCCATTTTTAGAGAATGAGATCATTGGAAACGCGTATTAGATTGTTTATGTAGCATTGTCCCATATTTGTCCAAAAACAATTTAGCATTTTGTGGTGCGAATGATACATTATACCCAAATAATGGCAATAACATATTAGAGCTGGAAAAGTGAAATATTTTAGCATTATTCTTGATTGTGACTCAGACATGAGCTACAGAGAACAGCACTCATTTATATTACGATTTGTGGATACATGTGAATCTGATTGAATTATTCAAGAACATTTGATCATGTACCAATAAATAGAAGAAACGGCAATCTTGATTTGAAATTATTCAAAAATGGCTTGAGGATTCAAAAATTGATTTTAAGAATAACAGGGGCCAGGGGTAGAACAATGATTCTAATATGAGAGGAAAGAACAAAGATGGTCAAGCACGTGTACGTCAGGAAAACCCACAAGCGTTTTTCATGCCTTGTGGTTGTCACTCTCTTAGTTTGGTCATTGGGGTTTCTGCAATTTCTTGCTCAGAAGCTGTTTCATTTTTCGGGGAAATACAAGGCATCTACACTTTATTTTCTGCATCTGTGAGAAGATGGAGTATTTTTACTGGCAGTGTACCCACTTTAACTGTCAAGCCAATTTGCAACATACGGGAGAGTTGCATTGATTGCTTAAAACAATTAAGATACCAAATTATGGAAATTCACAACACCCTAATAACTTTAAATGAATCCTCGTCTGATCCTGTGGTCAAGCATGAAGCTTAAACTTTCCCAACAAATTTGTGATTTTTCATTCACAGTCATGCAAGCTATTTGTTACGATGTTCTAACATTGTGAGCATGTTGGTGCAGAAAGAAAAAGATAAAGCGCACGGCCAGCTGCCCTCTCTCAGCCGGAAACCTATTGGGTGAAAAGCAGCCATTTCACATTTCTAGCAGCAGAAAGGCGGAGGAGAGGCAGAATGGGGTTTTGGCGCCAAAGTAAAGGCGCCTCCGCTGCCCTTTATGGAAATAAGTAGGTTGGGTTTCTCAAAGAGGAGGGAGGGGGGTGCGGGGGGGAATTGGGTCTTGTCTGTCTCTCCCCCGGCTAGTGAGTGACCGCGTCCGTAAAACTTTGAGATCAGACAAGTTCTGCTAAGTTAAAATGTTGGAATATTATGTAACTGTATTTGTAAACATGTATTATTTGTTTTAACTCTGTGCCCAGGACATACTTGAAAACGAGAGGTAACTCTCAATGTATTACTTCCTGGTAAAATATTTTATAAATAAATAAATGAATAACATATATGTGATAGTTTTAGTATTAAAATAAAGAGGTATATGAATGTTAAAGAAATGTTGCAGTTAACAAACGTGAAGTAAAAATTCACTTTTGCAACAAAAAAAAGAAAAAGTTGCAATAAGATTTTCAAAGAATAAAATTGTTTTACTGGGGCGCCATATTTTTAGTCTGCCCGGGGCGCAATAATGTCTGGTTCCGGCCCTGTGAATAGGGGATGGGTACAGGTTAAGGGGAGGGGGGCATTTTGAATGGGGGAAGTGTTGGGGACAGCTTGGGTGGTAGTAGTGGGACAAGGTCTGAAGGGGAGTGTTGGATTTAAAAAAAAATGCTGCCCATAGTCACTTACCTGGTGCCGTTTGTGCCGTTGCCATGGCAATGTGACGCCGTGTGACATCACATTGCCGACCACGCATGTGCGGGTGGCAAGCGCCAATTGCGCATGCTGACCCCAAATTCCGACACGCCCCAAAATTTTGCCCCCCTAGGCCCGGGCCTAATAATCTGCCACTGCTGAGCGGGAGTGGGTTCCGTGGTTGCTGAGCAGCGGAGATGTCGCGGCTACTGCCGGGAACACTCTTGGAAGTTCTTATGTGGTTGGTCAGTCAGTTTCACTCAACAACCAAGCCCTGGGATAGCAGTCCCTACTCTCCGCCTTTGTCGGTGACCCTGCTGACAGTGACGGGAGTTCTGTCACCAACCAAATGGACACAGCATAGAAGACTTGAGCACTTACATGCAGTGCTTAAAACTGAGGCTCTCACAGTTAATCTTTATAGAGTTCAATCTGTACAGTTATATTGACCAGCATTCATTCAGGGTGCCAAGCAATCAAAAGGTACTGTTTTAAAGCTGTAATGCCACCCATTTTGGATATTAACTTTTTTTTTTTTTGCTTAATTTCTTACTGGGTTGTCCTCCGTAGCCGAACTGTGCTATTATTAGCTCCCGAGATACTTACCATTGTAGTTGCCAGTTAACTTCCTGGATTTTCAAACATGACATTTGCAGTCATCCAACAGGAAGCTGCAATGTCATCTATTTAGGCTTCCAATCGGGCTGAGGGACCCGTGGGATTTGGCGGCCTTTTTGATTTCCTAAAATTGTAAGTATCTCAGAAACTGAGTTATCCTGGGACCTAAAAATGGAGCAGTTCAGCACCACAGGACCTCCGTTTCAAACTCCGACAACAACAAAAAAAAGGTGGGGGAAAACCCCCAGTAGACGGGATTGTTGCTTTGACTAGAAGTTGCGCCTCATGCACCACTTGATAATCACAAGTGCTTAATTAATCATTTTTCTAGGAACAACAGAACCTAGCCACAAGAAAATTTTAGAGACCCGTTTAAAACAAGTGGAAAAAAGATCCCATTCAACTACTCCAGTTCTTCAGCAAGCAACCGAACAGGTCAGACAAATGCCTTTAAATAAATAAATGATTCACTGTTGACTTAGGTAAAAAAAAAATGCATTTTCAAGTAATAGCCCTGACGCTATATCAAGAAATACAATTAGTATGCGTTTTCTTTGGATGTTATAACTTCAATCTATCTTATAAACACTCACACTTCTGTGTCACTGCTAGTGTTGTTTCATTTTACATACACTAAGTGTCTTATGCATTTGTGGTAGATAAAAAGATGCATCAGTTAGGAATTGCCAGATTGCTGTAATATTGTGTAAATTAGGTTTAGGAAGCAGAAGTAGAGAAAATAAATGTATATTGGAACATCATATTTCCATATCATATATCAGCATAAACATCTTAAGTTAATATAATATTATCAAAAGAGCTTATTCAGAGGAATTTAGCATACATGTTAGAATAAGTTAACATAGAAATCCTTGTAATGTGAAATAAGAAAACCCCCAAATGAATGTACGTTTGTAATCATTTCATGTTGAAGAAGCGCGTAGTCCTGAAGTTCCAGAAGTCAACATCACCATTACCTACAGTGAAACATGCCCCTTTCCTCATGCCAAAGCTGGGTAAGTGGCATATTTCCACATAACTTTCATAACCACTTCAGTGATGGAGAAGCATAAACATTGTTCATTATAACAGCTGGGTTTAATAAATCACTCCCTGCATATATAGATGATGTCAGGGTTTATGAACGCGTGTTCTTGGAAGGAAAATGAATAATTCATCTGATGAACGTGTAGAGACTTCACCTTGGTAGCTGTGGAGACAGGGATGGAGAGCTGAATGTACAATTTTAATAGGATTAGTGAAAACACCAGGCAACTACAAAATACATCTAAATGCAAAGTCAGGTACTCACAGTAATAAATGTGATAGCTCAAAACCCATAGAAAATTCACAATTGGGTTATGAAAAATATTTTTATTACTGTTATCCATGTGAAGTTTTGTCGTTTTTGGCATGCCAGAATTTTTTTTAGTAGTTATTACTAAAGCTATAGTAATAACTACTAAAAAAAAATGTGGCATGCCATAAACGACAAAACTTCACATGGATAACAGTAATAATAATGATGATATAAAATAAAGCACTACCAGTTCCCCGGGATCAGTAGGAGGAATTAAGGGGCAGACGGAACATAAGCACACTCGACAGTTCCTTGTTCTGAAAGTGGTAGGGAGTACAGGTGATGCAAAGACTGAGTACAAAGATGGCAGATTGAAATGTTTTTATTCTGATATGTGTCATATTTCAAGCCATTCTAATGCAGTATCTCTATTAAAGTTCATGACTTAAAAATAAATGTAATCCTGTAACACTAAAGTATGTGATTGAATGAATTAGAAAATGATAACAATATTTATGTAGTAAAAGGCCTAATTTTTGGAGAAAATGTTCCCAGTCTTCTCATTATACACTACCAACAGCTAGTTATTTCCCACACAGCTGGAATTCCACCAAGTGTCCTCAATGTGACCCCTGGTACATTGTCACGCTTAAAGAGAGAAAAAACAAAAATGGTGCATCCATCGTCAATGGAGGTATTTTAGATACTTTTAGTTCATCTTTTTGGGGGCTATTTTCCTGAGCTCCAGCAAACTGTTCATTATGTCCGTGCTGTCACTGGTGTGTTAGTTCTTCTCTAAATAGCTTGGTGCAATCTTTATTTTTATACAAACAAGCAGTATTCACGGGAAATTATGCAGAATCTATCAAATATACCCCCAAAAATATTTTGTGTAAATGCAAAGCTGTTCCCATGTTTCTCCTTAATCTGGGAACCGTTGAAATAATAATTTTTCTTGTTATTTTCCTCGTGGTTGTTTCTGTATTCTTTGGAGAGGAAGTGCATGCTCATTCCCAGATTTAGATATCAAGTCCATCATATATCATTACAGGACAGAGGTGGAAAAAATCTAAAAGGCCACACAGTTATGTTAAGCCAAAAAACTGTGACCAGGCACAAACATTAAAGGGGTAATTCAGTATCTGCCGGAGTGGCCTTTTGTGCCATTTTCGACTTAAAACCTCCATAGACTTCAATAGCGACAGAGCTCGGTCCCTTACGGCTGCTTCTGATTATATAGAATTTGTGCCTTTTCTTTCAATGGAATGATGGTTAGAGCATTGAGCAATTCTTACAGAGGTCTTTTACTTAAATCTTTGTAGAATAGTTTGCCGATTTATATGCAAATGTAACCTTTGGGTCATCTTGGACTATTTACGTGTGTAGCCCCCTGTAAACAGCACAGGCTATACCTATCTTCCTTCTACTGTGACAAGCCCTGTTAAGATCAGGCGCCAGTAATCATCATGGGTTTTCCCCCTTCATAGCCCTATCCTGAGTGGTAGACGCAGGCCTGGACTCTGCTGCAGGCGTGAGCAAGAGGGGAGGTTCTGCTGACACCATGAGGGGAGGGGCTAGCTCTATATTTAGCAGCCAACTCCGGTGAGTGGCGTGGGCTTTTTGTCTTGTTCTTCTCTTTTGATGGTTCTTCGGAAGAGAGAGTAGCTTAGGAAGAGTTCGAGTGAACAGTGATATCGAGAGTCTAGAGTTGCTGGTTATTATGCCGTGAGCCACGAATCCTGCGGAACGGTCCGAGGAGTATCAGGAGGCTGCGGGCTCCCCGGCGCAGCGTGCCGGAAGAGAGAGAGAGAGAGGAACTGAAACGATCAGCGTCTATAGGTAGAGCTGATAGAATTATAGACTGGTGGACCAATGCCCTCACCCCACTGCCAGGGGTGATGGGGGAGAATTCAAGACCCACCTCGAGGCTAACCTCGGGGGTGGGCCACGGGGTATTGAAGCCCTAGCTCAGACCATCCTGTCGGAAGAGTGACTTGGAGGGGAGAGGAGGAAGCATTTGGGCGGAGGTGAGCTGTGTATACCCCGTCCTGGCGGTTGTGTTGAGGCTGCTGGAAGCCTTATCATTGGGATATTGTTGCTCTGTCAAATAAAGAGACTATTCTGCATCCGTAAAGACTGTGTGTGATTTGGAGAGTATAACCCTGGGACCCGAGGGGTTCTTCTATACCGGTCCTGTCCCATTACCCTGGGAGTATAGAAGATGGAGGCGCTGCACCACTAAGAGATCATGGAGGCTATCACCCCAGAAGCCTGGTCCTGGCTCCCCCACAACACCGCGGGAAGCTCAGGCCCTCCTGTTCCTAACAGGTACGCACCACACCGCATGTAATCAGCCCTCATGTACCCTAGACACCACCGTAGAGTCTGGGGGGGGGGGGGGGGAAGCAGGGTTACACGTGTATTCACTTGATTTTTGCAATGGCTATTCTGCTGGCTTTTTCCTAAATTTTTGTTGTTACTTCTGATGGTAGCAACTTAATATGTCAGAATTAAAGCAGATCATTTCACGATTCATTGTTTTTATAGGGGTTCTATGTCTGTCAGGGGTGAGTGACAATCATATTCGGTCGTGTTATTAATTTCTTATAAAATCCTCTGTGCTTCATATTATGCTCTCATTGCCACAGAGCATCCCTCAACTGACGAAGTATAACGCTAAAGAACGCAATAGCAGTTATAAAGAGACATCACTCGGTAAGCTGAAAAGTTTGTCAGAGATTCTTGTCACAAACGCTTTGGACATGTCATCTGAAGATATGATCAAAAAGCATGCAGCCAAAAAGGCATTTACAAACATCACCACTTGACCCTTCTGCAAAGCCGGATTTATAAAGAGATGCATGCAGTCGTGTTAAAAATGTTGGGTGATCAAGAACAATATGTGATATGAGCAGTAAATAGAGATCTAACCTTACTGCGTTGTGTTTTATTTAACGACCGATCTTGAAAAATCATCAGTATTATATTATATTAGCAATAAGTGGACAGACTGCACGTGCTATTTTTAATTTGGGCATGATGTAAAGCTGTTTCGGGAGCATTACTCATTTAGTTTGTTAATTATTGCAGGGCCCCATTAATTACAATAAGGAATTTGATTGTTTAACATGGAAATAAACACATCGTTATATTCATTATCTGCTAACAACTCCATTTGTGTTGCAACATGCTGTGAAAAAAAAGTAGGCTGTTACAAAAACACTTGTTTTTGGCACCACGTCATCAGGAATGAAAGCCAGCAACAGACCTAGCTTGTATAACTTAAAAAAAAACTACACTACCAAATTCTAGGAGTTCTGGGCAATAAGCCAGCATTTCGTGGAATAACACTGAATATTATCAATACTGTAAGCAAGCAGAAAAATGTTTAGTCACAAATGTGAGTAGGATAAAAATCTTAGAAGCTGTTATAAATGGAAATGTGGACTTTGCACAGAAAACGTAAGGATGTTTCTTTTTATTCAGTGTTTTTGTTACGTACGAAATCTCAGTTCAAACCAAATAATATTCAAAATAGTTAATATAACGCTCACTCAAAATTATATATAGCTACATGGGATGTTATCAATAAAATTAATTGATTTGTTTAACAAAATAAGTCCTGGGGAGAAACAAGTACTAAAACAAAGGAATAAGGAGAAGATTTGTATACAGCGAGTGCCTGCATCTGTACTCGTATAGTTGTAATAGTTTTAAACTCTAGCACCATGTAAAAGATCTCTTAGTATACGCTTAGAATGGCCACTAACTGTTCAAATCCTAACTTTATATTTTTATAATAAATATGTATATTTTTAAGTTACCAATTTAAGAGTACACTTATACCTTTAAGACCCACTTGCTTAAAGAAGCATATGAATAGCACTGTGGATATTCTGAACACATGATACATAAAGCTTGGCCCCCTGCAGACGCACTTACCAGAACTCCCTCCTACTGTCTCTGTATGTTCTCCCTACCTACCAATTAGACTGTAAGCTCCTCGGAGCAGGGACTCCTCTTCCTTAATGTTACTTTTATGTCTAAAGCACTTATTCCCATGATCTGTCATTTATATTATCTGTTATTTATTTGATTACCACATGTATTACTACTGTGAAGCGCTATGTACATTAATGGCGCTATATAAATAAAGACATACAATACAATACAATTTGTTCTATTTAAGCATTTCAGGTATACCTTTCCTCTGACAACACCATGAAGTACTTTTACCAGAATGAGTACCAAAAATAAAATGTTACTGTTTTTATTTTTGTATAGGCAGCTAATATATAAACGACGATGCATTTCTCATAGCCATTATGAGGGAGTGGAGATTTTTGCAATAGGGCAGTGGTGGCCAACTCCAGTCCTCAAGGGCCACCAAAATGTCACGTTTTCAGGATATCCCTGCTTCAGCATAGGTGGCTCAATCAAGCCACCTCTGCTGAATCAGGGATATAGTTATAACCTGACCTGTTGGTGACTGGAGTTGGCCACACCTGCAAAAGCTCCTCACCCCTAGCACATGCAGCACTTATCATCTGAGATCTGACTCAAAAAGACTGTTCATGGTCCCAAGGTTCAGCAAAGTATCCGGCTGCTCCTCCTCTTACCGTGCACCCCAAAACTGCAACAATCTACCGGAGACTCTCACAGCACCACCAGTCTAAATTCTTTCAAAACTAAAGCTGTCTCACATTTTAATCTGGTCTGTAACTGTTACATACGCCTATATTATGTATTATCTTTAACTGTGCATGCAATGTCTTGTATATAATGTATACCCCTGTTTACTTATGTAACGATGTGTTTGTAATCATGTATTATTTGTTATCATAACTCTGTGCCCAGGACATACATGAAAAGGAGAGGTAACTCTCAATATATTACTTCCTGGTAAAACATTTTATAAATAAATAAAAATAAATAGTTTCATTTTAAATACAATCATAGTGGAACATTTCTGCATAATCACATACCTGTCAACCAATTTAAAAAATACTGAAGACAGTTTTAATCTCTACTATTAAGAAGTTGCATAATAATAATAATAATAATAATAATAATAATAATAAAAACAGGGGTTTAAAAAATAAAAAAAACACAGATTGGTAGGTAACGATACAGAAGTGCGATTGTTTCAAGGCAATATGCCTTTTAGCTGAAAGGATGTTGTTCTGAAAACTCCTTTAGTAGTAAAGGACTATTCATTTCAGAACATACCTGACTTCGGTTAGAGTTGTCTGGTGGGTCCACCAGGACTTAGGGATCAGTTTGTTTATTTCTCTGTACTCTTGCAGCATCTGACTCAATTAAAAAAAAAAACATAACATATTTTCACATTTTTCTTAGATACATTTGGTGATGTCAAAGCGTTTATATTTTTGTTCAATTCTCCTGCTTGTGTTGGATTCCAGTCTAGCAATGAGATGATTAATAAAGCAAATAACCCATTTACTTTTAGCATAGTTTGCACATCTTCTCCCTCATGGTTCCATTTTGTAGGTTTGTCATATCGGCTCGTCGGAATTCCAGGTAAACCGGAAAAGCAGGTTGGATTACAATTTTCTCTCGCACGTTGCCACCCCATAAAGCACCTAGAACAAAGTTTGCTTCGTACGACCGGATTTTCTTTTGTGAAATACTAGTATAAACCGGCATGCAGTTTATTGTATTGTTATGCAGTTTGTTTCTCAAGAGGTTATATTAACAGAAGTGTAAACATAGAAATTTCGACTAGCATTCCAAGTAACCACATAAAGGCAGACTCAATTAGCATGAACTATGCTGACCTACAGTCAACTCTACCCCAGTAAATAGAGACATGATAAATGTTTGCAATACTTTGAAACCGTGCACAATTGAGCCCGGAATAGAGTTTTTGGGATAAATTAGCATATTCAGATTATCTTATTTATCCCTGGTATCTCTCCACATGTTGTACAGAGGAGTGTTTTGGGAGGTGTACAAGTCAATGGATACTCTTCTAAATAGGAATCACACACACACTTGCTTTGAACATCCAAGACTGTTCAGTGATTATTGATTAAATATCTTGCAAAACAGATATCTATATATTAATCCATATCTAGCAAATACAAATATCACATGAGCACATTCACATGTCTTAGACAGATCTGCAACCATGCTTTTTGCCATTATCAACTAGCATACAGTACTTCCACTGCAGCAAGGGATTCAGGTGACAGTGTGCTCATTTGCATGTGATTTCCCATAATCCCTTGCTGTAGTGGAAGCACTGTATGCTGGGTGCTAATGGTGAAACGCAGGGTTGCAAACTTGTCTAACACATGTGAATGTGCTCACATGTGATATTTTTATTTGTTATATGCTTTACGATGGAGGATTTTTCATCACCTTTTTCACCCACCATAGCTTATCTAATATCTATATCTAAATATATTTTTTACAACCCACGAAACCATTGGAGACCACAGTTGGAGCAGTTTTACACAACTCTACTAGGAACGCATGCTACCCAGGCACCAATACACCAATCGTACAAGGTTGTCTTTGTGCACAAGTGTTCAAGAGTGCATAGGTCACTTCATCAGATGCACAAGAAAACCTGGTACAAATGAGCTGTTGGTCTCTTAAAAAAAGTATCACTGCTCACAAAGTATCTTCTTGAGACCAATAGAGCTACTAGCACCCTTCAATGTGTAATGAACAGGAAATATATTTTATACGTGACACTTATTTACAGTCTGACCGACTATAAATAGAAATTTATATTGCTGATATATTGGCAACCATTGTCACAGATATTAATTAGTTCCAGACTTTAATGGTATTGCACTCCTTGAAGTACGTAACATTCCCAAACCTGAGATTTACATCATTGTAAGTTGACATCTCTGATGTTGTTTAACATGTGTTAGCCTATTGTTATTTATTACACAGTGTGATCACATCATTTACAGAATTGGAACCAGGGAGTTCTCCAGAGCTGCACCTTGCTATTTTCAGCTATGGGGACACTCCAATTCCAGAGATACTGGTGAAGTTATCGGTATTACCACCTAGTTTTTGAAGTGAAACTTCTTAGCTGACGGTGGCTTATTCTAAAATCTCATAGGGTGAAATGAATTCAGTCGTGACTAACTTTGAGTCATTAACTTGGTGTGGGTTAGGGCCCTCATTTAACTTGGGCCTTTGACTCTGCCTGTGGGTTTTTTGGATCATGCTGAATCGAAGTAAAAGTGTGTTTAGGGTGCCTTGTGGTACTTGCGTTCTGTTGGGCTTCGGTCGTCCATGTTTGTCAACTCTACTTGGCTACGTAGTGGTTATTATACGCAGCGAACTTCGCGCTCTTCGGGGAGGCTGTCAGACTGTATACCTCATATGGGGGAACAATGATTACACTAACAAAGCATACAATACAGAAATATAAACATAAGTGTTAACTAACTAGGACCCGCAGGAGGACAACCCTGACTGCATATGTGGTTCCCCCTATTACCTCAATTTTTCTCCCCTATTTGCAGGTGAGACAGTGTTGAGTTCTCTAATCATGGGATCCCTTTAGACCATTCTATCTATCTTAATGTCTTGATGTCAGGGTGGCTCTACCCTGTGATCCCAATTTGTCCAATCCAGGGCACGACGGAGGGCCAGCATCATCTCTAAAGGTTTAGTGTACTTCTCTCACTAGCCCGCCGCTCCAATCCTCCCCAACCCAAGTCCATGCTTCTGTGGGTTTGGTGTGTTCCCTTTTCCGGTATCGTTTTTAGGGACTCTCTCAGTGGGTTAGGCTATCCTCCCCTCTCGTGGTTTGTTGTTGCTCCAGACCCAGCCGTGGCCAGGCAATAAGTGTTCAAGTTCAGACGTTCTGATTCTTCTTTGTTGTTGCAGGGACTCTAGACCATGGCCTCTGCCTCGTTTGGTGGGGGGGGGGGGGGGGGGAATATTTCTCCAGGTTTCCAGTCAGCCCCGTCAGGTTTTCCAGGCCTAGAGCTGCAATGAAGGCCAGGCCCTCATCTGGTCTTAGGAGTAGCCTACTTTCCTTTGTGTGATGCCTGTAGGCGAAATGGGAAGCCCCAGCTGTATCTGACCCCTTTATCTCGTATCAAGTTTGTTATTTCCCAGAGTTCTCGTCTTTTGGCCAATGTTATTGGTGCAATATCCGAGAAGATCTGTATCCGTATGATTTAGTTTTTAGCTTCCTGGGGGGGAAGAGGGGGGGTCTTATTACTTCAGCTGCGTCCGTACCACATTTGCACCCTCTCACTTGGACATTCTTTTGTTACATGTAATTATGTATTCTGGTCAAAGGTTACTGGTCCGAATCCTTGATCAGGCTTCATACCTCTCCTAAAGAATTGGTGATTTGACATCAGTAACCTTTTGTGTCATTGAACATGTGAAATGGGGACAAAGAAAGGGAGATGGGGATCGACGCTTAATGCAAGTCGAATGTAGGTGGATATATACTTTACAGACATTATATCCAGATGGCCTCAATGAGGGCTTCATATACACCCCATTTTTATGAACCTCCCTCATTACGTACTGAGATTCAGATACGAGTAAACAATATATATCAAACATCCTTATACCCACTTTCATGCTCATGGCGTGAACCGCATTTAAATGGGATCCAGGGACCTATTTTTAATAAGTCATATACTCTAGTGGAACTGTTTTGACTACTAGAGGTGGTTCCACTTAAGAGCTCACATTCCTACACCATCAGTCACCTGAGATTTTGCTTTTCAGTCTGGTCCTATGACTCCTCCCCTTATCCCTGTTCACCTACACTGGTCTGCTAACATCCCCGGGGTCTCTATATACCATCAGTTCCCTTGGTCAGGCGGACCCCTCACATTCAGCGTCATGCCAGCTTGTATTTGTATTCCATTCCCTCCCCCAACATATTCACAGTCTCGCATTCATTTGCACACATATCCATCACTGACACAATAACATTACAATTGTGGATACTTATCCTTTATTATTGTATGTCAGACTTAATTATGTGATAGTGATACCTGGGGGTCTGTTGTAATTTATTCCCACATTACTTACTCTGTTTCTACAATTGTAAGCCATCTGCAATTCTTTACAAGTGCAGCAAACCAAAAAACAATTAAAACTTCCCTTGTGAGGATTATATATGCGACTCCACTAATAGGGAGCTCACAGAGAGTTAATTGTTAGGGACTTGCCAGTTTCTCATTGCGAGATTGGGTATTTAAGGTACAAGTGGAGTTGGTTCTATCCCACTCCTGCCCTGACAAAGCGTAGCGTTCTAGGCTAAACGGCCCGTCGGTTTTAGATGACGTCATCCTGCGATGCTAGGAGCTCCGGTGTATCGTGGAAACTGACACCAGCTCGGTGACACTGGTAGTATTGAATGCCGGCTTCTACTTACCTGTTTTCTTCCCCTAGAGCTATTACCTGACATGTGGAATAATATGCATAATTAAATGGCAATGTCTGCGACTTTTTTTGATGGGCTATAACTTTATTCAGGGGACGGGTGTCTGTAAGTGCTCATATGTACATGCTGAAGCGCTACCTCCCCTTCTCCTTACTAGTGTTACTATACACTACACCCATCGACACATAGTATATCATTTGGTGGTCGTTGCATTTTCAAGGGCATTTGAGCAAACTGGGGATACAATATTATACACCTAAGGTGTTACATTGTGCCAGTATCCCCATTTGCCTGTAGGAACACTACTCAAAACTCTTGTCAGTATAAATTAGGCAACTAGCATCTATACAGCTCACTATTAGGAACTCATAACCGCTAACTTTAGCGTTTTTCTGTGGATTCCTGATGGTTGATACTCCATAGATGCTTTGACATATTCGCCTATATATGAGATGTTCCATGGTGAGCTGGAGAGGAATTTTTACCCTCTATTCTGTGTCACTACCACCCAATCTTTTAATACACCTTGACTACACCCTACACTCCCTGTTTTTGTTCCCTAGTAGTATATATTAAACTTTTTTGTTTTGCGTCCTGTAGCACTGTAGGCTACCAGCCTGGGATATTTTTTCAGCCCCACCAAGTGTTTGTCCTCAGAGTGCAATTGTGGTTTTCTTGTCCTACTAGGGCCTTATATGCTATTTGGATTTTTGTGTTCATACCTCTCCGCCAGGTCTGAAGGAGTTGATTGGTGTTTTTTTTTGTTTGTTTTAGTTTTACCACCATGATGGTCTTCTCTCCCCCTTTATTCCAGGTAATAGGAGCTCGCTACTGCTTGCCGAGTTGGTTTTGTTGTCGTGCTGGGGGTCTTAGGTCTGTCTGCTGGGGGCTGTGCGTGCCTCTTTACTCTAGCCAGCCCTCCAGTCTCCGTTTCTCACCGATTTCCCTCTGCCCCACCTCGCTCTCCCCCAGCTATGCACACTGTTGTCAGGGGTCCCTGCAGTATCTCTGCTGTCACCCCTGTCTCGTGGGTCTCCAGGTTGCTCCCCAGAGGGGGGGGCGGGTGACCGCAGTCTCCTCTCCAGTGTGTCTTGTCTATTCCCCACACCCGCGTCAACATCCCTGTTTCCACCTCCCCTCCATTGGGTCAGGGAGCACCACCACGCAGTCTTTTCCAGATGCTCAGTCGGCAACCCCGCGGGGTTTCGGGTTAGGGCGGCTGCCTCCCTCTGCTCTCAGTCACTCTTCTGCGTCTCCGCCGGCCTATGTTCACTGGATGTCGGTCCTCCACAGCTCCGGTTCAGGTGCTACCGACAGGCGAATCCCTGACATCTTTCCCTCCGTTCTCGGGCCGCATCTTTCACCCGATTGTCTCTGCTGTTGCTGTAGGCAACTTCACTCTCGCTCGGCGACCATCTTGATCGCGCGGCCTCATGTGTATGGGGGCCCCGACTGCTCTCCCGTAAGTTTCTGTCACTTGTTTTTGGCCTTTTTCTGCTCCACAGTGGCAAGAGTGAATCTTCCCCCAGCTTTGCTCTCTTTTTTGTGATTCTGTGGGTTTTGCCTGAAAGCGCTGGTCTTTAAGGACGGAGCTTCTCCTCCACACGTCCTGCTAGCTTGGTATCTTAGCCATGCACTTTTTAACATTTTTTTTTTTAAGTCATTAAACCAACAAGATTTATTCGTTACACATCACTGCCATTGGTTCAACATGGGACAATGAGGTTTCATATTCTTCCCCACTTAACATACACAACAGCAACCTTTAGTAATTTTGTAGTGTTAAAAAAAAAAATTTAATAACCAACTGGTAGGTTTTATTATTTTTATATCATACAAAACAGGAAACAAATAAAATAAAAACTTACTCTTAAAAAGTGACATTTCCATCTCAATTTAGATAAACTAAAATAGGAATTTACAGAAGAAATCAGACATTTTTATTTTAGTACACTGTACGCAGTGCATTCTCTCTGCGCTCAGTCACCCTTGATGTAAAAAAACCCATAAAAAGTTGATTTCATAGGCGGGACAGAAAACAGCTTTCCTCCCGTTACTAGTCAATGCATGGCTGGATGCAGACATTGGTGAGGAAAGCTAATCAGTTATTGATAGATTACTGTAGTGCAGAAGTGGCCAACTCCAGTCCTCAAGGGTCACAAACAGGCCAGGTTTTCAAAATATCCTGAAAACCTGACCTGTTGGTGGCCCCTGAGGACTAGAGTTGGCCACCCCTGCTGTAGATGTTAGGATAGATTGCCATGCACAGCCCACTTGGTGTTGTAGGTTGGACCATCCCCATGAATGCAGTATTCATTCACTGTCAAACTTGATTGAATTCACAGTAGTGGAAATGGCACCTCCGCAGTAGCTCCCTCTCTTCTTCTTGGTCTTCTCGTGACGGAACGATTTTCCTTTTGTGAATTTTAGGACGTTATTGGCCCTTTCGCCCCAGTCGCCTATTGCTCCTCTCTGGGGGGGGGAAAAAAATTTGCAAAAAACATGAGCTCTGTGAGGAACGGGAAACTACGGTTACACAAGACGCGGGTGGAGCCACATGCAGTATTGTTTCCTTACTAAATTAGGCCATGTCAGATCCGGTCACATCTAGGACCATGCATAAAAAAGCCCTTATTTAAATACCTTGGTCGAAGCTCACGCAATTAAGGGGACATTTGCAAAAACGCTTTTTTGGAGGCCGTTGAGGGGAGGAAAACCCCATCTATTAGAGTATATGAAATGCAAAAAAAAAACCCCAAAAAGCTGTCTACCAATACATTTAAGTCTCATTAGTGCTTGCCCAACTATGCCGTTACCATGTGTGTGTTCAATTAACATTTTGTCTATCTTAGTACATTCTGGCCTGTCCTGTTCTCACACGTCTAAGGGAAGTTAATATTGGGCGAGAGCAGGGGTGGCCAACTCCAGTCCTTGAGCTACCAACTGGTCAGGTTTTCAGGATATCACTGCTTCAGCACAGATGGCGGAGTCTGACTGCACCAGCTGGGCTGAAGCAGGGTTATCCCGAAAACCTGACCAGTTGGTAGCTCGAGGACTGGAGTTGGCTTCCCGTGGTGTAGTCACATCAACGTGGGCACCATAAGTCTTAATACTTCCATGCCCTAAGAGTTTGACTATAAGCAAGCACTTGGAAAGCTTTGATGTCTATTGGGCTATTTGTGTGGAATAGCCAAGTGAATCCTGTACCTTTGCCTCGAAGGAGTTATTAGCCATACGAGGATCAATTTCTACATCATCTTCTTTCACCCTCCGGAACGGGGTAGCTTGGCGAGGTTCCTGTATCACACCCAAAAACATATATATGTAATGGTCCAGCAAGGAGCATAGTCATTTGTATATTATAATAACTGGATAAACCCAGGATTTGCACAATGCGATGTAGAATAATAATAAAATAAATTGGCAGCACATTCTGACTACGACCGACAGTATTCGACACCGTGATTATACTGGATTGCAAATGAAGCAATAAAAAAAAACAAAAAAACATAAAAATATAAAAGTTAGTCACCTCTGCGTGCTCTGCTGATGCCCTAATGGATTTATGCCTTAATCCAGTCCTCAAGAACCCCCACCTAACAGGTCAGGTTTTCAGGATATCCCTGCTTCAGCACAGTCAAAAGACTGAGCAACCGATTCAGCCACACGTGCTGAAGCAAGGATATCCTGAAAACCTGACCTGTTGCTGGGAGGGGTCTAGAGGACTTGAATTAAGAACCCCTGCTTAATCCTTGAGTCTTTGCAGTATGGCCAATCACAAAAAAATTTCCCCACATGAATGAGACTCTAATGCCTATTTTAAAGCCGAGTCGGTGTCGTATCTTGGATAGAAAAATGAGAACCAACAATATTGAACCATTGCTTAACCCGACGTCTCGAAAACAACATTGCCTTAGCCTCTGGCACAAAGGCACATTCTCGGAGCCAATTGTGCAAGTTTAGGTGATCTCAGCCACTTAACCCTCCGTCACATTCCAGTTTACAGCATCTAGAATTTAAGTAGCCCTAATGAAGACACCTCCTTAACTACATTAGGCAGGGTACCATTATCTCCGCACCCGTTTACAGAAACACGCCAGCCATTAACCGAACATGTTGGTGTTAATCACGGAGCAAAGGAAATCGCCAAGGAGCGGTTTCAAATGTGACCCCCCCAAAAAAATACATGTTTCTGGAGCAGCTTCGGGGACTGCGATGCTCAAACCCAATACGGACAATAAAGAGACAGGTATTTAATAGATTTGTTTGAAATTGTATTTTTATTTGAAACAAAGAAATTAAAACCTTTAATATAAAGGCATACACGAAAGTCATTGTATATATGGTCACACACTGCAGGGCACTGTCCATATTTTCATGCTGCCTGTCATTCATCTCTGCAGATATCCCTTCACTTTCTCACCTTCTTATTAACCTTGGGGAAGGTGTTCGGCGTTTTAGCTTTTAATTTCTTGTTTCCCGGCGTCGCCGTTTCACATTCTTGGCCTTCTGATGCCTCTTCTCTTTTCCGCTTACCCGAGGTACCTGTAACAAGGTAAGAAGCGTATATTACACGCACAGAACGCTTCATGGGTGTATTATTAGGCAAACAGGAGTGGCCTATGGAACAGAGGACGACTGACGAATAAATCAAAGAAAAATAGGGGTGCACCATCATCCAATCAAAATGGAAAAAGAGGGTGACCGAAATGTTCACGGAGCATTCAAAAGTGAAGGCTAGAGGCTTGGTTTAGTCAGACCGTGTCCAAGCGCTCAACGTTTTCCTCTGTACTTCATGTCTCAATAAACAAAGTATTTTTAGGACCTTTTGGTCACCCCCTTTTCCAATTTTGATTGGATGTTGGAACGTCGCTTTTTCCCTCTGATTTTCCTGCAACTGCCCAGCGGAGCTGCACACCGAAGTATTCCTGTCTACAACAGCAACTCACTCCTCAGAGCACAGATCTCACGGAGAAGCGAGTAAAAAACTGCTCCTTTTGGAACATTTAAGCATTAACTCAAGTGGAGGGGGAAAGCTGCAAGTGAAAAGGTTTAGGAGAAAACTGGTGCACTTTTACATCAACGATTTGGTATTATCTGTTTGTTCAGACATTCTAAGTAGGTGCTATCTCCAATTTAACCAGACCCCCTTTCCCCACTTTGAGGAGTAAATACCAAAGCAATACTTCATCTATTTATTGAATTAAGAAGATTTATTAGATATATGGTGTTAAAGCATTTTTTGGAGCCCCAAATATCCCTTTCTGGACTATTATCTGACGCATGGTAAATCGCTGGTGATATATGAATGACCAGGCTAAGTATTGCAGACTAATGCATAGCACAACAGGTTAGAATGAGTGCAGCAACTAACACACAGGCGCCCTCTGCTGGCAAATCACAGCATGTCCTCATAAAGCCGAATATTTCATCTCATTTTGAAATACACGTTTTCTTGATGGAACTTGGTAACAACTTTCTAGAAAGAAAAAAAAAATCCCCTTAACCTGCTGCTGTTGCTTTTGACACAAAAATATTCTGGTTTCCCCCCCTTAAGCAAAACCGTATCACAACTCGTTCCAATAGCTGCAACGCTAAACCTATTCACTAAGGCAGGGGTGGCCAACTCAAGTCCTCAAGGGTAACCACCTGGTCAGGTATTAGAGATATCCCTGCTTCAGCACAGATGGCACAGAGGCCAAGTCAAAGATCCACCTGTGCTGAAGCAGGGATATCCAGAAAATCTAACCTGTTGGTGGCCCTTAAGGACAGGAGTTGCCCACCCCTGGCTTAAACAATGGGCCAAACAATTCAGCACAGATGGCTCAATCATTCTGACTGAGCCACCTGTGCTGAAGCAGGGATATCCTTAACACCTGACCTGTTGGTGACGATCCCCTGCACTAGGGAGAATACAAACACACAATCAAACTAAAAAAGTCTCACCATTAACTTTATCGTCTTCCTCGCTCGAAGAACTGTCCTCTGAACTTTCTTCAGCTTTCTTGGCTGCTGCCTTTGGAGTGGAATTCGCGGTCTTGGGAGTCGAGGTGTTTTTTCTCCCCGCCGTCTTTTCATCATCGGAATCAGAGCTGTCGGAGCTGCTCTCCGCCTTTTTCGCCGCCGGCTTTGCAGCTGGAGCAGCCGCTGGGGTTTTGGGTGTAGCCAGAGCAGACTTTTTAGCCTTCGCCTTATCCTCCTCGGAGCTGCTTTCATCGGAGCTGCTACTTGCGGCTTTCTTGGGAGGGACGGCCTTTGCCACCTTTCCTACTGCTGGTTTTTTGGTTCTCTTCTTATCTTCATCGCTTGAACTATCTGAAGAGGAGCTGCTGCCACCTGCTTTTGCCTTATTCACAGCAACAGGTTTCTTGACAACAGCTGCAGGTTTGGTGGCTGGCGATTTTCCGGCTGTTGGCTTACTCTTCACTTCCTCGTCACTGCTCGAGGAGCTGCTATCGCCACCAGCTTTCTTGTTTTTATTCGCAACCTTTGCCTTGACCGGCGCTACCACCTTGGCAGAGGGTTTTGCCGGAGCTGCCTTTTTCCCACCTTCTGAGTCACTAGAGCTGCTGTCCGAATCGGAGCTCGTCTCAGCCTTCTTGGCAGGTGCTGGTTTTGCCGCTGCCGGGGATGGCTTGGGAGGTGCTTTGGCGCTTGTTTTTTTAGAAGCATCATCTTCAGAGCTGTCCGAGTCTAGAACGAGTTAGAGCGGTAATTAGGGATCAAGAGAAAGTTGTATTCATGAAACTGTGATACTGGCAATCAGGGATCTATCTTACTACAATAAACATGAGTTTCTGAGATGGTGCCGATCAAGGCACTATCGCAGTTTCATGATAAAACCCCTAAAGCAGATGAAGTACAAAGTTGGGGTATTTTTCTGCGAGATCTCGCAGGCAAAGGGAAAAACGAACAAGAAATTTCATAACGCGACTGAAATGATTGCACATAGTGCTGGAATTTAATTATATCACTGTTAAGCTGAATTATTTAGGTTAAATACCAATTATTTACTTCCTTGCCTAGGGCATCATTCTTAACAAGAATACCACTGGTTAAAAGAATCGAGTGCCCTAAAAAAGGGACTGGCGCCCATGAGGAGGAAAGGAGCAGCGCCACAATAACATCAAAATAATAAATCACCCACTCGTGACCGTTTCCATTTTTAACTTTCTTAATTCAAGGTCAGTTTTTCAATTTAACCCATTTCGCAGCCAGGGAGCCCGACGCCAAGGGGTTAACCGCGTCAACATAAGCGCAATATGAAAACATATAGGATCCGTACTGCGTTCATCATTAGAATAGGTGCAGAAATGACTGCCAGAATTCGCTATTTAGGTAAAGGCAGTTTGAATGGCTACACATACCCGAGTCAGAGGAGCTAGGCGGCTTTTTAGCCTTCGCTGGCGGCTTTGCTTTGGTGGTTTTTGCAGCCGGGGTAGTTTTTGCAGCCGGGGTGGTTTTTGCAGCCGGGGTGGTTTTTGCAGCCGGGGTGGTTTTTGCAGCCGGGGTGGTTTTTGCAGCCGGGGTGGTTTTTGCAGCCGGGGTGGTTTTTGCAGCCTTTTCTTTATCACTGCTAGAATCTAAACAAAAATGAAATATAAGGTTACCCCAGGAGCAGCACACAATTAAAACTCTGGATGACAGCCATGCAACAATATCGTAATACTTGTAGGTCCAGGAACAATGACGTTTCTGGCAGGAGTAAGAAAGAACTCAAGGCGGATTTCTAAAATTAAATCATGTCTATGCTATGAACTTTAATGCCGAAATTATAGGCGGAAGCTTTAGAACAGCTATGCCAACTCCAGCACTCAAGGGCCACTAACAGGCCAGGTATTAGGGATATCTCTGCTTCAGCACAGGTGGCGCAATCAATGACAGCCACCTGTGCTGAACTAGGGATATCCTGAAAACCTGACCTGTTGCTGGCCCTTGAGGGCTGTAGTTGCCGCCTCCCTCCCTCCCTGCTTTAGAACATTCAAAACAAAGTTTTCTGAGTGGTAGAAATTCTGGGCACGAACAGCCAGAAATCAGAAGGTGAAACAGCCGACACCATTAAAAAAAAGCATATAAGCCTTTTCTTCTACATATTAAGATCCCTGTGACAGCGTCCTCTTTCCTATCGTCTCAACATACGTACTCGTCGTACAATGTTCTTGTCCTCCGCCCCAAAATGTACCATGCCATCCAAATAAAAGAATGATACTAGTAACAGCCCGCTCACAACCAGGCAATTAAAGCCAAATCCGAGTTAAAGGCAATCAGCCATGTCTGTACTTTAACATCTCCAGTCGGTGAATTCATGGCCAGATAATGTCACGTTCTGAGAGCATGATAACATAAATATACAATGCCAACGCGCCTCACAAACTGGCTTGCAGTTCGTGAAATGTCTACATTTTGAGCCCAAGCCTAATAACAAAACGAGCCATGTAGGTGCATCTTTTGATCACACCTGCCAACACCGTCAAAGTCAACTCCAAATATAGCAGGAAATTATATTTAAATGGCTGTCTGGCAGCAAAACACAATGTTGCGGCTCCAGATTGGCCAGAGATTCAGTATCCATGTTGTCTCCCCTGGATGGAGATTTAAACCCGGGAACTTCACAGGTAAATAAATATATTTAGCAACGGAGAGCATCCGGAGCAATCAAACCCAACACACATTTCAAAATAAAGTTTAATATTACGAGTGTTTACAAATGTATTGCCAAGTTTACTGTTTAACGCTTTGCTGCAGTCCTCTCAGGATAGGAAAGTGTCTCTATTCCAGCTCTTAAGCATTGAACACTAGACTTGTTAAAAGAGTTGATAATAAGGCTGTCGTGGGAGAGGGGGTTTGGCCAGGTATTAAAGGGGTTACACCCCATTTGGCCACCCCCTGCCCTCACCTGGGAGGCGAGGGGTTAACTGGACTGAGGTCCAGAACTGTGTTTATGCCCCTGCTTCAGCACCAAATGTGTATCCCCCTGTGAATATGTATTTTCCCCATTCCAGTGTCTACACCAACACTTACACTGGGATCCACTCGGGAGGGAAAGGGTTAATGTTAATTTAGTGATTATAGCCCTTTGTTCCTTTTTCCCGCCTTTGCAGGCTCCATTTTGCAGTCTCTCCATAGGTCGCCATTGCAGCTCCATGTAATCCTATGGGGATTCCGGCTATTTTGGGCCCGATATCGTAGAAGACCTGCAGGTGGAGCCCGAGAGGAGGAGCGGCGGTTCCCCATTGAAAGTCAATGGAGCAAAGTGTTTCAATGGGGATTCCTCGACTCAGACCTCCAGGAACGGGTTGGCAGCCATCCAAACCGCAGACCGCAAAAGCGGAAACTTTATCTTGAAAAGAGCTTTGATCAATCCCCGGTCAAGTTCAGGTTCAATTGGCGTGGGAAACTTAGGTTCTAGGGCACACCGGAATAAAATTCTTTTTGCCCCTAGATCCAAGTAACCCCCTCACTAGACCCCAACCGGGTCCGACAATCAATGACCCCAGTAAAGGGTCGCGCTCGCTACGAGGGTCGCACCATTGACTAATGGCGGAGGTAAAGGCCGCGAGGAAAAAAACGGCTAAATCAGAATGAGCAGAAACATGGAACCCATAACTCCGGTTCTGTTCAACCTAGAGGGCTGAGATTTGGTCACCATGTAGTCCTAGTTCCAGCATGACTACATGGCAAATACCGACCCTCTCGGAGCAACAGAACGGAGTCAGGTTAATTGTAAAGTTTGGGTTTCTGCCATTGACTTGTATGGCAGAAAAAAGCCACTTTTGTAAATGTGCTTTTTTTTTTTTTTACCAAACATTTTTATTGGGTAGATACACAGTTACATATATACAAGTGTCAATATTTACATCCCAATACATAACACCATTTTCAAATTTTGTGGAAGGGGGGCAAAGTAATTTGCCCACAAAGATCACTTCCCAAGAGGGGGAAGCTTAGTATAGTTCCAAAGTAGGAGAAAGATAAAAGAGAGCACAGAGGGGGGGAGGGAGGGAAGGGGTGGGAAAAAAAAAAAAAATAAAAAAAGGGGGGGGGGGGGGGGAGAGAGTGTCTTCTTCTGGGCGGCCTGCGTCCCAGTTATTAGGGCTGATCGTCCTCCCCGAGGGGATTCCTGTTTTGCTTGGGGGGGGGTGGGGGTAGGGGAGGGGAGTCCTTTCCTATAGTGTCAACCACGGTTCCCACACCCTTTCGAATGGTTTAGTTTTCTGCTTTAGGTAGGCTGTGAGCTTTTCCATCAGCATCACTTCGTTGACTCTTTTTTTTATCATTCCCTTAGTGGGGGGGGCTACCTTCTTCCAGGAAGACGCTACTTCACACCTCGCCGCTGTGAGGATAAAGGAGATTAATTTCCTAGTTGGTCGACCAATTTCCTCAATTGGTCTGGCCAGTAGGTAGGTCAGTGGTTCAATGGGTAACTCGAGGTCTGTGACCTCTTTTATTAAATTTTGGACCGTAGTCCAGTACTTCTTAATTTCTGGGCATGTCCACCATATGTGGGCCATGTCTCCCCTTTGACCACAGCCTCTCCAACACAGATCCAATGCCAGAGGGTAGATTTGTTTTAGTCTCACTGGCGTGAGATACCAGTAGTAGAGTATTTTATAAATGTTTTCCTTTGTGGTGGTGCATATAGATGTCTCAGAGGCCGCTACCCAGATTTCTTCCCAATCTTCCTCTTCAATAGTTACATTCAGGTCGGCGGCCCATTTAAGCATGTAGTCATGCCTAGGGGGTCCTTCCCTTGTTTCCATTTCTGAATAGATCTTGGAGATTAGTCCCCTTTGGTCTGAGTCAGACTTGCATAGTCTCTCAAATCCAGTGGGTAAAGGGAATTCCGGGTTTGGAGAAGTCTTTTGGGCAAAGTGCCTAATTTGGAGGTACTTAAACGCATCCAAATCTGGTATTTTATATTTCGCTTTCAGATCCCTGTAGCTTAAGAGACTTCCTAGGCACAGTATATCCAACAGTGTCTTTATTCCTTTTGACTTTAGTTGGTCAAACTGTTTTGATGCACACCCCGGGGGAAATTTAGGATTATCAAATATTGGTGTAAGCTGTGAGCCCGTAGAGGCGAGCTTATATTTGATTTTAGTTTTTAGCCAGACTTCCCATGTGTGCCTTGCTGTTCTTAGTTTAAATTTTTGCGGTGGCATATCTCCTCTTTCCATACTCCATAGGCATGCTGGCAGGGAAGGCACTTTAGCATAATGTGCTTCTATTTGGAGCCAACATCTTTGGGTCTGATCTGTATTCCATAGTACCGCTTGTTTTAGCTGAGCGGCCTGATAATATTTCTGGATGTCCGGGACCCCCATGCCCCCTCTCCCCCGTGATGACAACAGAACCGATCGGGCTACTCTGGGTCTTTTGCCTTGCCAAATGAAATGGAACATCCTATTTTGGATGTTTTTAAGCTCTGAGCCGGGGACATGGACCGGGAGGGTTTGAAAAAAATACAGTAACCTTGGGAGTATATTCATTTTTAGAGATATCATCCTTCCGATCCACGATATCTGATAATCTTCCCACTTGCTCAAATCCTTTTTGATTTTGTCAAAGAGAGCTGGGTAGTTATACTGATATAGTGACTGGTAGTCCCTTGATACATTCACTCCCAGGTATTTGATGTATGAAGGGCTCCATTTGTATGCAAAATTTATTTTAATTAGTTTCACTTCTGGCTCTGTTAGGCTGAGATTTAGGGCCTCTGATTTATCACTGTTAATCTTGTATCCCGATATACCCCCAAAGTCCTCAAGCTCCTTTTGGAGATTAGGAAGGGAGGTTTGAGGTTTGGTTAGTGTTAGGATAATATCATCGGCAAACAGGGAAATTTTATAATTTGCTTTTCCAATCGTTATGCCCTGAATATTTATATTATTTCGAATTTTAGCCGCCAGAGGTTCTATGGTGAGAGCAAAGAGAAGGGGGGACAAGGGGCAACCCTGTCTTGTACCATTTCTTATTTGGAATCTCTCTAAGTTTCCTCCAGGCAATTTTACAATTGCTGATGGGTTTTGGTACAGCGCTTGAACTCCTTCTAGGTATGTATCTTTGAAGCCGAATTTCTCTAATGTTTTGGTAAGGAAAAGCCAATCAATTCTGTCAAATGCCTTCTCTGCATCTAAGCTTAATAGCATTGCCTTGGAGTTTGTAAGATGGACGTGTTCAATAATATCAAAGATCTTTCTGGTATTGTCTGAGGCTTGGCGCCCCAGGACGAACCCCACCTGGTCAATGTTTATTAATCTTGGCAGAATAGGGTTTAGTCTATTCGCCAAGATTTTACTATATAGTTTCAAGTCATTATTTAGAAGTGAAATGGGTCTGTAGCTCCCGCATTGTGTCGGATCTTTCCCTTCTTTGTGAATAATGGCCAGGTTAGCTAGGGACATTGATGAAGGGATAGGGTTCCCTTCCAGGAATGAATTGAACAGGCTTAGCAAATGTGGGGTTAAGATTGGGAGAAACCTTTTGTAATAGGTATTGGAGAAGCCGTCTGGGCCTGGTGCTTTAGATATTTTAGAGGCTTTTACTGCGGATATCAGTTCTTC